>NC_140165.1:195810264-195995264 GCF_963971535.1 Notolepis coatsorum
CCCGAATCGAGAGAGAGAGAGACAGAGAAGGGGACCTGCACGCAGAGTGTCCACCCAGTGCTCTCTCTCTCCCTCTCTCTCTCTCTCTTGATTCGGGGCACAATCTGCAGCGCGAGGCACAGTGTGTATGTGTGCTCTGTCGCAAGGGTCTATCTGATTCTCCCCCTCTCTCTCTCGCCCGCTCCCCGTCAAACCGTCGTAAATCTACTGGCACTGATTTGGCCCCGTTTGACAGAAATTTTAGGATGTCTGATTCGCCGCTCTCTTTCGTTTCTCCCCTCCTTCTAAACTCGTAAATCAATACTCACCAGGGGGTCTGACAGAAGTTTCAGGCTGCCTGATTCGATGAGCTACGTCATTCTCTCCCACCTCCTTCTGTGACAGCGAAGGGGGCTGTCATTTCAGAAACAGCAAACTGACACTTTCAGAAACAGTCTACTGAGAAACAGCATGGGGTCCCTGTTGTGAAGGGCCAGATTAAACCGAATATATATATTTATTATATATATATATTTAATTGTATTTGTATATTCTCTAATATTCCCTGATATCCCTTGTATATTCCTTGTACAATATGCATTGAATATCCATTCTAGCCTACTGAACATCCCATAATAGTCTCCATTCTACTATTGGTCGAGACCTTGGTGCCAGGCTGCCATACCCCCCAGACCCAGTTCAAACGTACCGCTCAACATGTACGAACAAGTCCTAGTTCCGCGTAGGAATCTGGCTACCGCACCACTAATGGGACTATTTGTTCATAGTGCGTATATATACTGCGCTACTAAAGTAGGACTTCCTTTTTCAGTCCAGTTTCTTACCCTCCAATAGAGTCACAGACGTAAAGCCTCCCCGCGACGCCACGTGTGGGAGTAAGGCCAAGTTCGGCCTACCATCGGTATTGAGACATCGTGTATATTAATATTTGAATAGTCATATTTGGCACTATATCGTCGAGTTGGACGTAGTCTATTAAGCTAATAATAGTCTGTTAATATATAGTGCTTCGTGCGGTGAGAATACTACCGTAGTCAGCACCCCATCGTTTCGGGCAGAAAACTGGCTGCTTATCCAGGATGATTGACCCATGTGAGATTGCACCCGAGGAGCCCCAGAGCCGACGAGCGAGTGGACCTGTATACCGGATTATTCTACCGACGACAGCCCGCCTTCCCAGGCACGGATTATGCTTTGTATACGTTGATTATTCCATGGATAAAGACCCCCGACACTGCCGTGTGTTGGAACCCCCCCCCCTGGAGAGGACGCAAGGTGAGGAGACGCTCTGCAAGACGAGGTCGCTTCACGTCTCTCCTCCGTGGACCGGAGGACGCCGGCCCACAAAGAGTCCACCTGCTTTCATCTGTGGTCCAAGGATCGCCGGCGCATTGAACGGCACTACAGTGGGTTCACCTGGGATACCCTTGGCCGGATGAGGCAGCCGGACTCTACCCCCCCCCCCCCCCCCCTTCCTACTCCTGTCGGCTTACAAGCGACCGGATTAACCCCCCCCTAGTGTATCCAGTCTATAATCATTAAAGTATCATTGCTGTTATTCCTTAACTATTCCAGGTCGTATATGTACCACCTGCGCCTTCAGAGATTGGACATTCTCTATTGATATACCGACGAATACTCTTGCCATAAAAGTGCATACTAATTCCCATTCATAAATGTGATTGATTTGATTAAGTGCTTGCTCTACACACCATCGCTGTGTAGAAATAAAGACCTATTTCTAATTCGTACATTTGTGTTGGATCCGTTTCATCTACGTGACAGTGTTCATCATAATATATTTATGCCGAGTACTGGGTGGCCGAATATTAAGTACAAAGGTAGTGGTAGTAAGTATCATATCTAGTAATACAGTCAGGGAATTGTACCCCTCAGTTACAATTGGTCCTTCGAGCTGGAGGGTAATCAGTGTAATATTAATATAGTGTTATTAATATTGAAATGGCCTATGATGAACACTCCACGAAACGATCCTCCTAACCAACGCCCGCAGCGCGAACGACGGCTCCCTCAGTACTTAGAGGCTTACGCTGTCAGTCAACAACCTAGTCTTCTACTAACAGTAAACGCGGTAAAACTAGAAAGTAAAAGTATGTCTAACCCCAACGCCCAGACTACCCCGACCATAGAGGCCCCTACGGGTTCTAATGTAACTGACCAAGTTCACGGTGGGGACCAGTGGGAACCAGACATGACTTCACACCCCGCCAGTACTGAAGAAGTAGTCCCCGATGAGTCCCGGGAGGAATACAACGCTACCGAGAGAGAACTCGGCACGGAAGAAGACGGGGAGAGCACCGTGGAGATAGAGCTCCAAGGCTCCGCAAGGAGTACCCCGAGGGAAGGCTCCCCTATACAACCGCCTTCTCCCAGCGAGGCAGAGAGGACCCTACAGCAGGCCTTCCTCATCAGCCTGAACGCCGCTGCTGAACGCGACCGACTGCAGATCCAGCAGCGGAGCGAAGAAGAGCATATACGTCTAGAAATAAGACGCATTCAGAGGGAAGAGAATGTGGCCCGAGACCGAGCAGACAGCCAGCGAGCAGCTGCTGGTGCTCTACGGGACGCAGAGCGCGACAGACAGCAAGCGCAACTAATAGAACAGCTGATCAGACGGACAACACCCTCTCCCTCCGCCAGAGGCTCCAGGAACTCGTCTAGACACACCTCCAGGGCGGCATCCCCTAGCCGAGTAAACAACCCTGAACTTGACCAACAGACGAGGTCTATACCCCCCACAGACCACCTCCCCCCACCGGTCCAAGCGAGACCTAGCAACCGGGAAGGAGCAGCATATCCTGTGGAGAGGCTAAACCAGAGACTACAAGCACTGGATGACCTAACTGAAGACGAAGAGGAAGAGGAGGAGAACCACGCCCGACGACAGCACAGTACTCTACCGGACCAGGAGGTCCGGTACAGCCCAGGCTATACTCCCGCGGAGCTGCGCTACAGACCCCCGACTCTATACACGGGTGAGCACGACGCACGACCCGCACCGAGGAACAGCACCTGGACAAGCGGGCCATGGTACACTGCCGGTACCAGCCCATACCAAGGAGCGGGAGGAGACTCGCCTAGGAGGCCTCTCCCCCAACGCTCGCCGATGTATCCACAGTCAGCGTCATACATTGGCACGCCTATGGTACCCGACTTCACCCAAGAGAACCGGGCCCAGTATACAGAACTCCGCATGTGTCTGGAGACCATGTTGGTGGATGTATTGGATGAACGCCATAAATACGCCATCCTACTGAAGCACTTAAAGGTACCCCGCGCACATAATATAGCGCTAGCCTACGCGACTTCCACCACCCCATACACAGCAGCGCTGGTAGCATTGGACCAGAGGTATGGGCGCATATGGGATTACGTGATCCAGGAGATCCGACACATCGACCGCTTACCCCCAGCAATAGACAATCGAGCACTGGACGACCTGTCCATCAGAGTGCAGTCCCTGGTAGGGATGTTGGGAGCGCAGAGAGAGAAGGGGAGGCATGAACTTTACGCCAACTCAAATGTGGAAAGGATCTTGGAGAAGCTGCCGCCCGCTCGACAGGAGCGTTTTAGGCGGCAGAGAGACCACCGAGACCCGAATGGCCCCGAACCGAACCTCCTCGATCTAGCAGACTTCCTGGCGAGAGAAGTCAGCAGCCTACGGCTAGATATATTCGGACGGAGCACCCCTGGCTCCAGAGAAGGAACCAGACGACTAAATGATGGAAGAAGATCGGTGACTGTGATGCACCAATCGGAGTCAGTACTGAGCAGCAGGAGCCACAGTACCCCCTCCAGAACGGAGAAGTGGAAGATAGTGTGCCCCTACTGTGAGAAAGAACACTGGCTAGCGCAATGTGACTCCTTCCCCAAGCTGAACGCGGAGGAAGCAAGTCAATGGATAAAGTCCAACAAGCGCTGTTTTCGCTGTGCGCGCTCACACATGGCAGCCGAATGCCGCTTAAAGAAAAGGTGCACCAAGTGCGATGGAGCCCATCTGGACATACTTCACGACAGTAACAGACGGCGCCCTTCACCCGCACCATCCAGCAGCAAAGCGAGCGTCATGTACATCGATCCCGCCAGCAGCTGTGGAGCCCGAGTACTCCTAAAAGTAGTGCGTGTGACACTAAGCTACCAGAATAAAGTCCTGGACACTGCGGGCTGCGGGGAAGCGAAACCCAAATGACAATTCGGACAATAAGACGAGATTTGAAGACGATAAAGGGCGAGAATGTCTCATTCTCTATCGCAGCAAGCGGCCAGCCTGAACGACGGTACCAGATTACAGACGCTTTCACCAGCCAAGAAATAGGACTGTCGCGGTACACATACCCCGTCGCCAATCTGATGGAGAAATATGTACATCTGCGCAAGTTACCGATCCCGCTCATAGACAATGCTATGCCGACCCTGTTGATAGGCTCCGACCATGCAGACCTCATTGTCCCGATAGACCGGGTTCATACCGGACCCCGAGGCTGTCCTGCAGCAGTCGAGACCCGTTTGGGATGGACTCTCCAAGGCCCGCTCGCCAAATCTCTCAACCGAAGTACAGCCACTAGATGTCTCCACTCCCGAGTCACAGAGGGAGAAACCGCACTCCTGCAACACGTAGAGCGGTTATGGACCTTGGAACAAATGCCCTTTAAGAACGGAAAGAAAGACATTCGCTCTAAAGATGACATTTACGCCAGTCACCTCCTCGAGACAGGGACCAAGAGAGTCCCGGTCAACGGAGTGTTGAGATACGCCACGCCACTCCTGCGGCGAGAAGGAATGCCTACTTTCCACGCCAAGACAGACGCCACAGAACGGTACCTGCTGAACACGGAGCGGCGCTTAGCCAAGAACCCCGCCCAAGAGAGTGTATACCGCGCTGAGATTGAGAAGCTCATCACAGCGGGACACGTCACAAAGATGGACATTAAAGAGGCTGACCAGACCACTGAATCGTGGTACGTGCCTCACCACAAGGTCCATCACAACGGTAAAGACCGCATAGTATTTAACTGCAGCTACCAGATCGGATCCCAAAATCTGAATAAAGAGTTACTGCCCGGTCCCACACTCGGCCCCTCCCTACTCGGCGTTCTACTCCGCTTCCGCCAGGAAAAGGTGGCCATCAGCGGGGACATTAAAGGAATGTTCCTGCAGGTGAGATTAGTAGAGGAGGACAAGCCCCTGTTACGGTTCCTATGGAGAGAGAAGCCAGGAGATGAGCACCCAGCCATCTACCAATGGGAAGTCCTCCCCTTCGGAACGACGTGCAGCCCCTGCTGTGCTACATTTGCACTACAGAAACATGTAGCAGAGGACCCAGCAGCGGACGAAGAGGTCCGACACAGCGTAAAGAACAGCTTCTACGTAGACAACTGTCTACAAAGCCTTTCAACCCAGGAAGAAGTCGAGGCTCTCCTGATTAAACTCCGCGCCTCATTGATCAAAGGCGGCTTTGATCTCAGGCAGTGGGCCAGCAGCGATCCGCAAGTACTGCGCAGCCTCTCCTCCGAGGACAAGGCAGCCAGCAGCGAGACCTGGATGGCTACAATCCCGGGAGAAGCCCAGGAGATGACCCTGGGATTGGTGTGGCGATTCAAAACAGATTCGCTTCACTACAGACACAAGCCCCTGACTACGGAGCAGGGAAGGCCGGCGGCGGCGCCGACCACCAGACGGAGTGTGTACACAGCACTCGCCCGACAATATGACCCGCTGGGATGTATTCTACCGTGCACCACCAGGGCGAAAATGATTGTACGAGCATTGTGGGACAAGGACCAGGGCTGGGACGACCCCATTCCCGCACACCTTGCGTCCACCTGGAGAGAGTGGGAGATGGAGCTCCACTCACTCCCAGGCGTTAATATGCGCCGAAGCTACTTCCCACCCACGGTGAGGCCAGAGACATGTAAAATGGACTTACACGTCTTCAGTGACGCCTCAGAGGTCGCATACGGATCAGTAGCCTACTTGCGGGCCCAAGAAAGGGGGGGAGAGATCTACACAGCATTTGTCCTCGCCCGCTCGAGAATAGCCCCACGCAAGCAACAATCTATCCCACGCCTAGAGCTCTGCGCAGCCCTAGGCGGAGCGCACCTAGCCACGCTCATCCAACGTGAGCTCACCATACCGGTGTCTAGAACAATCCTGTGGTCAGATTCCACGACAGTACTCGCCTGGATCAAATCGGACTCATGCAAGTACAAAGTCTTCGTGGGAGTCAGAGTCACCGAGATTCAAGACTTAACCGAAGAGTTAACCGGAGAAACAGAGTGGCGCTACGTTGATACAAAACAGAACCCAGCTGACGTCATCACCCGGGGAATGCCCCTAGATGACCTCACCCGTCGCAATGTCTACAGTGACGGCCCAGCATTCCTAAAGCTCCCGGAAGGAGAGTGGCCCATGCCTATCCCGAGGGAAGCAAGTCCAGAGGAGGTGGAAAATAAGAAGTCTGTGTTCTGTGGATTGAGCACCGTAGCCTCCACCGACCCTAACATAGACGATTGCACGTCCATAGAGAGTGCACAACAAAGGACATTCCTGCGGCACCACCCGGAGTGTAAGTCCCCCGCTGAAATGTCAGCAGCTAACTACGAGGAAGCAGAATTGCTTCTACTGCAGCGAGCCCAGAGAGACTCGTTCCCCGATGAATTGGCCTGTCTACAGGGAGGAAAGCCCGTCCCATCCGACAGCAGATTAATTCATCTGGCCCCCGAGAGCGACGCTCATACCCTCATCAGAGTGGGTGGTCGCCTACGCAGAGCCCCCAATCTACCGGATGACATTAAATACCCGATCGTATTGAACAGCCGACACAAGGTCACAGAGCTGATTATAAAGAAATACGATGAGGATGTACATCACGCAGGAGCAGAAAGAGTCTTCGCGGAAATCAGACGTCGTTACTGGATCCTACAAGGAAGAGAGGCGGTACGACGCTTCCAGCGAACATGTCTAGACTGCCGCAAGTGGCGCGCGCAGCCCAACATACCAAGGATGGCTGACCTTCCTCCATGTCGCCTCCGAATCGGTGACAAGCCATTCCACTCAACGGGTATGGACTGCTTTGGCCCGCTGCACATAAAGAAAGGAAGAGGAACCGAGAAGCGGTGGGGTATTGTATTCAAATGCATGACCACCAGAGCGATACACATCGAGCTTCTCCCGACCATGAGCACAGACTCATTCCTTATGGCCTTCCGTAGATTCACATCACGGAAAGGAAGACCGTCTACCCTATTGTCCGATCATGGGACAAACTTCAAAGGCGGCGAAAGAGAGCTGAGAGAGAGCTTCCAAGCTATGGGCCCAGAACTTAAGACCCACCTCGCTCCAGCACAGGTTGATTTCCAATTCAACCCCCCAAACGCACCCCACTTCGGTGGCACTTGGGAACGAGAAGTGCGCTCCATAAAGACAGCCCTGTACGCAGTACTTGGGGCCCAGACTGTGGCGGAAGAAGTCCTAATGACAGTCCTCACGGAGATTGAGGGAGTACTTAACTCGAAGCCCCTCGGATATGTCTCCAGTGATGTGGCGGATATCGACCCAGTTACCCCCAACACACTCCTGATGGGGCGGCTAGATCCTGCATTACCCCAGACAATGTACCGGCCTGAAGAAGCGAACGGCCGACGAATGTGGAGGTACAGCCAAGTATTAGCCGACAAGTTTTGGAGCAGTTTCCTACTGCACTACCTACCGTCTCTACAGACCCGCCAGAAGTGGGTAAAGGAGAGAGACAATTTGACAGAAGGAACAGTCGTCATGATTATTGATCAATCACTGCCCAGAGCTATGTGACCGGCCGGCCGCGTAAGCAAAGTGATCACCGGTGCCGACGGCAAGGTCAGAGCAGCTGAAGTGCTTGTCCAGGGTCGCACTTACACCCGTCCCGTGGCGAGGCTCATAGAACTGCCCCGACTCCCAGACACAATCGATGATGACCATGACCCTATAACCCTATGACTTTGTGAAGTTGACTGACCCCTACAGCAAACCCTTATGTGTAAATAGACAACGCGATTAATCTGTCTCTGCTTAACTGATTAGGTCTGGGACCAATCAGGGGGTGGCTGTTGTGAAGGGCCAGATTAAACCGAATATATATATTTATTATATATATATATTTAATTGTATTTGTATATTCTCTAATATTCCCTGATATCCCTTGTATATTCCTTGTACAATATGCATTGAATATCCATTCTAGCCTACTGAACATCCCATAATAGTCTCCATTCTACTATTGGTCGAGACCTTGGTGCCAGGCTGCCATACCCCCCAGACCCAGTTCAAACGTACCGCTCAACATGTACGAACAAGTCCTAGTTCCGTGTAGGAATCTGGCTACCGCACCACTAATGGGACTATTTGTTCATAGTGCGTATATATACTGCGCTACTAAAGTAGGACTTCCTTTTTCAGTCCAGTTTCTTACCCTCCAATAGAGTCACAGACGTAAAGCCTCCCCGCGACGCCACGTGTGGGAGTAAGGCCAAGTTCGGCCTACCATCGGTATTGAGACATCGTGTATATTAATATTTGAATAGTCATATTTGGCACTATATCGTCGAGTTGGACGTAGTCTATTAAGCTAATAATAGTCTGTTAATATATAGTGCTTCGTGCGGTGAGAATACTACCGTAGTCAGCACCCCATCGTTTCGGGCAGAAAACTGGCTGCTTATCCAGGATGATTGACCCCATGTGAGATTGCACCCGAGGAGCCCCAGAGCCGACGAGCGAGTGGACCTGTATACCGGATTATTCTACCGACGACAGCCCGCCTTCCCAGGCACGGATTATGCTTTGTATACGTTGATTATTCCATGGATAAAGACCCCCGACACTGCCGTGTGTTGGAACCCCCCCCTCTGGAGAGGACGCAAGGTGAGGAGACGCTCTGCAAGACGAGGTCGCTTCACGTCTCTCCTCCGTGGACCGGAGGACGCCGGCCCACAAAGAGTCCACCTGCTTTCATCTGTGGTCCAAGGATCGCCGGCGCATTGAACGGCACTACAGTGGGTTCACCTGGGATACCCTTGGCCGGATGAGGCAGCCGGACTCTACCCCCCCCCCCTTCCTACTCCTGTCGGCTTACAAGCGACCGGATTAACCCCCCCCTAGTGTATCCAGTCTATAATCATTAAAGTATCATTGCTGTTATTCCTTAACTATTCCAGGTCGTATATGTACCACCTGCGCCTTCAGAGATTGGACATTCTCTATTGATATACCGACGAATACTCTTGCCATAAAAGTGCATACTAATTCCCATTCATAAATGTGATTGATTTGATTAAGTGCTTGCTCTACACACCATCGCTGTGTAGAAATAAAGACCTATTTCTAATTCGTACATTTGTGTTGGATCCGTTTCATCTACGTGACAGTGTTCATCATAATATATTTATGCCGAGTACTGGGTGGCCGAATATTAAGTACAAAGGTAGTGGTAGTAAGTATCATATCTAGTAATACAGTCAGGGAATTGTACCCCTCAGTTACAGTCCCCGTTTGACAGAGAAGCTGCAGTTTGACAGAGAGGGAGACAGAAACAGTGGGGGAGATGCAGGCCACATGGGCATGGAAGAAGGCATTCTCCATGCAACCATTTTCTGAACACAGAGAAATCGTGTAGAACACAGACACATTGTATTTTTCTTAATTCCCCTACACACACATTCTAATTTTCTTTTTCTGAACACAAGTGACATTCTCCAAGAATCAAACACACACACACACACACACACACACACACACACACACACACACACACACACACACACACACACACACACACACACACACACACACACACACACACACACACACATTTGAAATGTTTATTTATGTCCACATAAATGTATTCTGAAACTTTATTCTGAAACTTGTATTTACAATCTGACAAAAAAAAATATATATTTTGAAAAAATTCTGAAAACCCCTCCACTTCCATTGGATGTCCCTCCCCTCCGAAACCGGAAGTCCCGCCTCCTTGAACCTCTCGACCAACCAGAAAAGGGGGCGTGGCTTATGATCACACATCATCTCAAATGGGGGCGTGGCTACAATCAATCAAACTAAAAGGGGCGTGTTTTGCATAATGAGACAGAAGATGTATGCTTATTCTCTCTCTTACATGTAACTGTGAGGTTTGGTCCGTTCCCCACCACACGCTCCGTTCCTTTAAGGTACTATGTTGATCAGTGATGCCAGTAACGCGTTACTAAGTAACGCGTTATTGTAATCTGATTACTTTTCCCCGAAAATAGTAATCTAACGCGTTAATCTTTAAAAGCCAGTAATCTGATTGCAGTTACTTGTCCAAGTGGCTGTGCGTTACTATTTCGTTACTATCTCATCATAAATTCATAATGCAGGCGGAATGCAGTATTTTATTTCGTTTTCGACAGTCAAAAATACATTTTGAGCTGTTTTTCTTATTTGGGAGTGACGTTGTGTGGCAGTGAAAGGGTTAAATACAAGAATGTGTCCCACGGCGTGACTGGACCCTCTGTCTGTGAGTGACTCTGCTTTGGTCCAATCACATTCCCCATCCACAGTCTGCGAATCAGAAGCAGAGTAGGGCGGGTCTTCACAGCACGTCATGTGACATATGCGCCAATCGTGTGACAGCAGGGCTCCGTCGTCCAGAGAATTCCACCCCAAAACGCTTGGCAAAAACGGAGGAAACTAAATACTGTCTACCGCTAAAAACAGCACATCCAATTGCATTGAAAGCATCTGGAATCACAACACTAGCCGACGCTTCGACGACTAGGTACAGGAGGGTTGATGGTGGCAGAGCAAAAGCTCTTATTTGCCAGATTTACAGTTAATTTACATGTTAAAGAGAGACTGATTGTATGTTAATAGAGAGACATTTATAAAAACAATTTAATAGTTACAGTTGATATAATTGAATAGTTCAGCCTGCATTTGTTAGATGTGATACACTGGTTTTGTAAAACCACTGGCTGGCTGCTCTAATGCTGTGAGCATCATAGACTGTTGCTTTACCATACTTGATGCCGCATGGCCGCCTAGTTATAGTTGAAAGTGGGGGTGCAATTTTTTTTTTTGTTATTATATTTTTTTTTTTTTTATTTTTTTTTTTGTTATTATTTTTTTGACAGGCAAGGGGTGGTTTGATACAGCAGATATTTTTTTCATTTAATGAACCTGTACGTGCAATTTCCTGCAATATAGAGCCTTCAATCTTGACTAATAAAGCTGCTCTTTTCACTATAAAACTCAGTTTATATTGCAGTATGATAGCCAATTACTATAATAATAATAATATATTAATATATATATACTGTATATATACTGTATATTGATTTTTCGCTCTTTTATTTTTATTAAATCAATCTCCTTTCAAATAGGCCAAGTTTTTAATAAGAAAGAGAGAAAAAATACCAACAAGGAACAATAACAGGGTCTGCTGTAAATATAGCCTATTTTGTGTCTTAATTTGTTATGTTATCCTACACTTTAAGCTGTCTGATATTTCCATTACCTGTAACTCTTGGGTCTCTTTCTCTCCCTCTCTGCCTCCTCCCTGAGTCTGCACAGTCACCATATCATTCTACATTAAGGAGAGCAATACACTTATGAATACACTGAACCGGTTTGAATACACAATCTTTATGCTACTCTGTAAAGAAAGGGAGAGAGGGGGGGATATATAATCCAAGTATTTGTGTCTTAATTTGTTATGTTATCCTACACTTTAAGCTGACTGTCTGATATTTCCATTACCTGTAACTCTTGGGTCTCTTTCTCTCCTTCCTGAGTCTGTACAGTCACCATATCATTCTACATTAAGGAGAGCAATACACTTATGAATACACTGAACATCATTATGAAAAATTTCTATTGCACCCTTACTTACAATTCATTATGAATTGAAAATGGGGAACCCTGATGTAAACAAGACGAAAGTCTTTCTCTGGTCTGGATCCCCTTAACAATTGTGTGTATTGAGCCGTACTGTACTGTACCCATTCTGCAATCTGTTATTGAAAAATGTTATTAACATATTGCAGAATGGGTACAATATAGTACGGCTCAATACACACAATTGTTAAGGGGTGCAATTAACACCGTGCAATCCATTATTTGTGGAGCCCGCCCTTTAAGTCTTTGAGCTATTAGGCTACTAGGGTTCTTACTTTGCGTTTTGGTGTACTGAAAAATGCTCCGATGTCTGTATTCTTTCTTTTTTCTGCCATGTTACCTGGTTGGCTGGACACACACACACACATTTTCATTTCAGGTATTGTACCTTAAGATAATTGAACATCTTGATTTACCGTAAATCCTAAAATATAGGACGGGTCTTCTATTTACCTCAGCTGCAAAGAGCACCAGGGCCCTCATTCATCAACGTGTTCTACGCACAGATTTGTGCTTACCCTGTGCGTACGATCATTTCTAAGCAAAGAGTGGGATTCATCAATTTCAACTTGAACTTGACTTCGTGCTTATATTTACGCACAGCTCGGACCATGCGTACCTGGCGCCCAGTGGTAGAATATATTATTACAACAAGGAAATGAGCTTCTGTGCATAATAACACTGGATGTTCTGTACGAACCGTAGTTCATTATAGTTCATTGTAAAATAGCAACAGTAGTGTAATTATGGTCAAAACCCTATAAATATCATTTGGAATAATAGATCTTTCTCTCAGAATGAATGCAGCATGGTTTATATAGCGTTATCGGAATATACGGGGTGTAGGCTACTGACTGACTGCGCTCCGCGTAGCTTGATTGATTGATTGATTGAAAAGTTTATTAACAGATTGCAGAATGGGTACAGTACAGTACAGCTCAGTACATACAATTGTTAATTGGGGATGCAGACCAGAGAAAGACTTTCGTCTTGTTTACATCAGGGTCCCCCATTTTCAATTCATCATAAATCATAAAGCTCAACTCGTTATTATTTTGCGCAGACCGCAGAAACACGGGAACGTTTTGATTATATTTAAAAGGCTTTACGTTAAACGAAACAAGTGGAATTTCGAAGCTGTAAGCAGAATACAAGTCATATGAATATAGTGTTCTTCCCCCTTTTTACTGTATAAGAAAGAATAGAAAACACATTGCAATGACACCAGATAGTGGACAGACTATGTATATGATGGGATTCAAGTTCATGTATTGAAAGGCAGGCTACATCATACATGCAGTGAGATTCTTTGTTCTTGTATATGCTCTCGTATTATTGTTTATATAGGCTACCCAATACTGACATCAAAATAGATTGTAGTATGCCTCTAGAAATCATATGCAGCAGGTAGAAAATTGACGGGAGATCCATCGCGATTTGGAATAAAATTGAGGAGAACTTTAATCCCTGGGTATTAATCAAACAACACGGGAAAAGGCAGTCATATTCCAGCGCGGTCTTTATTAGCCGACAACAAAATAGATGCCTCTAAAAATCATATAGCCAATCGAACACAACTAATAAAGGCATTCATATTACAGCACGTTATAATGACACACAACCAACGCCAAACAGTGGTCAACGAACGGTCTTTATTAGTATTTTGAGCTGTCCAGGCAGAATTGCAGCAATGGTCTTAGGGAGCCGTTGATATCTGACATCACCGTTTACAAGTCCGCCTTTTATTTATCCCATAATACGCGATAGTGTCTTCTTGGTTCGACAGCAGTGAACAATCTCCGTGGAGTTTCTCAGAGTTCCGCTCGGGTCAGTCCATTATTTCACATCCCATGGGGTGTCACGGTGGGGTAGGTAGAATGCAATAATACAGAAAGGGAAGGAATGGAGGAGGCAGAGGCGAGGAGTGAAGCTTGGAGAAGGGTGTTTACTGTAGAATCCAGTGCAATACAAGGAACATACAGAAACTACATAACAAACTTCACAATACAAAACAACAAACACTAAGACTTACTAGAGGAAGAACAGTGCGACACGACGTGGATAGGAACAGGGGGTAACTGGAGGTATGTCGCCACAAGGAAGGAAGGACAGACAGACACCTAAATACCCAGACTAATTAACAAATCAAGAACACCTGGTCAACACAGAATCACAACACAACGACCAAAGGCACTGACAAACTAAACAACAACTAGACACTACGGCAATGACACACAACAACACAACAAGGGGTGACATCACACATAGACAGGAGTGGCCAAAAATAATAAACAATTAGACACAAATTCTATTATTTGGAACCAGAGCAAAATGGCCGCCTGTACCAACAGGCTAGTCTGGCCACTAGAGGGTAGGAGACCAATGTCAGGCCGAGGGCCAATGTCAGATGGAGGGCATTGCCCAAAGTTAGGTGGAGGGTACTGCCCAATGTTACCATCCTGCCCAGTCCAGCCAAGACCGGGCCTAGGATCATTCTAGGCTTCCAGACCCCCGAAAACAACGTCCATAAGCAGGTGAGGGAGGAAGCCGGAACCCCGGAGAGGACCCAGGGAGAGGACCCGAAGAAGAGGGACCAGGAGGCTGAACGAAAAACCCAGGAGGGGCATAGCAGCCAGGGGGGTTGAAAACGGGCGCAGATGCCCGGAGAGGGGGGGTGGGGACGGGAACAGAGGCCCGGGGAGGAGGACTGGACCTGGGAACAGAGGTCCGACGAGGGGGGGTGGGGATGGGCACCGAGACCCGGGGAGGGGGGCAGAACCTGAGAACCGAGGCCCGGCGAGGGGGAGTGGGGACGGGCACCGAGGCCCGACGAGGAGGGCTGGACCTGGGAAGAGAGGCCCGACGAGGGGGGGTGGGTACAGGTGTAGAAGCCCGGGAAGGGGAGCTGGACCCTGGAGCAGGATCCCGGGCGAGAGACCCTCCAGCCGCCGGACCCGGGGCCGGTTCAGGAGAGCCGGACCGGAGGTGCGGCGGCGACGACCCCTGGAGCAGTATCCCACGCAGACCACGGCGAAGACCACGGCGAAGACCACGGCGAAGACCAGGACGCTGATCACGGCGCAGAGCTGGACCAGACGGGGAGCCAGGATCCGTCGAAGAGCCGGGAGCCGGCACGGCAGCCGGACCAGGTGTAGAGTCCGGGCAGGGCGTGGAGACCGGATCGGTCTCGGCGGCGAGGCTTGGTGTAGGATCCGGAGATGAGGAGCCAGGATCCGTCGAGGAGCCGGGAGCCGGCACGGCAGCCGGACCAGGTGGAGAGGCCGGGCAGGGCGTGGAGACCGGATCGGTCTCGGCGGCGAGGCGTGGTGTAGGATCCGGGGATGAGGAGCCAGGACCCAGAGCTGAGGCTGGACTGGGCGTGGAAGCTGGACCAGCTGTGGAGGCCTTACTAGCCATACTAGCCTCGGGGGCTAGGCTAACTGTGGGCCCTGGACTCACTGTGGGAACTGTGCTAGCTGAGAATGCCTGGCTAGCTTGGGACATCTGGTCCGTCTCAGGTACTAGGCTCACCCTAAACCTGGAGCCTAGTCTGGCAGTGGAGACTGTGCTAGCTGGAGACATCTGGTCTGTCTCAGATACTAGGCTCACCCTGAACCTGGAGCCTAGTCTGGCAGTGGAGACTGTGCTAGCTGGAAACAGCCGGTTAGCTATTGAAACGAAGCTAACGGGCGGAGCTATGTTAGCTGGGGACGGCTGGTTAGCTATTGACACGAAGCTAATGGGCGGAGCTAGGTTAGCTGGGAGTGGCTGGTTAGCTATTGACACAAAGCTAACCGGCGGAGCTATGTTAGCTGTGGACGTCTGGTTAGCTGTCTGAGCAAAGCTAACGGGTGGAGCTGTACCCACTGGAGACGTCTGGCCATCGATAGTGGCGGGACTAACAGGTGGAGCCGTGCTAACTGGGGACGACCGGTTGGCTATTGGCACGAAGCTAACGGGTGGAGCTATGTTAGCTGGGGACGGCTGGTTAGCTATTGACACGAAGCTAACGGGCGGAGCTAGGTTAGCTGGGAGTGGCTGGTTAGCTATTGACACAAAGCTAACCGGCGGAGCTATGTTAGCTGTGGACGTCTGGTTAGCTGTCTGAGCAAAGCTAACGGGTGGAGCTGTACCCACTGGAGACGTCTGGCCATCGATAGTGGCGGGACTAACAGGTGGAGCCGTGCTAACTGGGGACGACCGGTTAGCTATTGGCACGAAGCTAACGGGTGGAGCTATGTTAGCTGTGGACGTCTGGTTAGCTGTCTGAGCAAAGCTAACGGGTGGAGCTGTACCCACTGGAGACGTCTGGCCATCGATAGTGGCGGGACTAACAAGTGGAGCTGTGCTAACTGGGGACGACCGGTTAGCTATTGGCACGAAGCTAACGGTCGGAGCTATGTTGGCTGTAGACGACAGATCGGCGATGGACATCCGAGCAGCCCCAGCGGCTGTGGGAGGATCTAGGCTGACCGTAAGCCTGAGAACAGTCGGCAGGCTAGCTACCCTAGCCTTCGGTTTATGCTTCTCTATGAGGACAGCAACATGTTCAGCCATCTCCCACATCGCCGTCTGCAGTGTCGGATTCTCAGTGGCGACCTGGTCGATCTTCCGGAGTAGGAACCCCCATTTGGCCAGTGAGTAACTCTTCATGTCACCGGCCATCAGGGTCAGGACAACGGTGATGGTATCACTTGCCCTTCCTGCTGCATTCGTTACTGTTGGTGGCGACATTCTGTCACGGTGGGGTAGGTAGAATGC
This sequence comes from Notolepis coatsorum, assembly GCF_963971535.1. NCBI lineage: Eukaryota > Metazoa > Chordata > Actinopteri > Aulopiformes > Paralepididae > Notolepis > Notolepis coatsorum. The sequence continues at coordinate 195,826,957 of NC_140165.1, forward strand.
AATAATACAGAAAGGGAAGGAATGGAGGAGGCAGAGGCGAGGAGTGAAGCTTGGAGAAGGGTGTTTACTGTAGAATCCAGTGCAATACAAGGAACATACAGAAACTACATAACTTCACAATACAAAACAACAAACACTAAGACTTACTAGAGGGAGAACGGTGCGACACGACGTGGATAGGAACAGGGGGTAACTGGAGGTATGTCGCCACAAGGAAGGAAGGACAGACAGACACCTAAATACCCAGACTAATTAACAAATCAAGAACACCTGGTCAACACAGAATCACAACACAACGACCAAAGGCACTGACAAACTAAACAACAACTAGACACTACGGCAATGACACACAACAACACAACAAGGGGTGACATCACACATAGACAGGAGTGGCCAAAAATAATAAACAATTAGACACAAATTCTATTATTTGGAACCAGAGCAAAATGGCCGCCTGTACCAACTGGCTAGTCTGGCCACTAGAGGGTAGGAGACCAATGTCAGGCCGAGGGCCAATGTCAGATGGAGGGCATTGCCCAAAGTTAGGTGGAGGGTACTGCCCAATGTTACCATCCTGCCCAGTCCAGCCAGGACCGGGCCTAGGATCATGACAATGGGGGGTGTTTCCTCACTTTCATGACCATATATGGATAATCATGCACGAGCATTGACGGTAGAACAAAGTGGTATTCATCAACACGGAGGAGCATAGAGCCTGCGTACGCACGTGTGATGAATCCCGACTTCCCTGTGCGTACACTGGTTCTACATTCCGTGCTTACGTGTGGAAATAGAACATGTTCTATGCACACATTGATGAATGAGGGCCCAGGCCTTTATTAGAGAGGCTTATATAAGAGGCAGGCCTTACTTTCTAAAAATGACACTCATGGACATAATCCCTTCATTTTCAGACTTTTATTGCATTATTATTATTATAAAAAAAAAAAAAAAAAAATTTGGGGGGCCCTCGTCACTAAAGGCCCACGGGCCGCGGCCGTCGTTAATCCGGCCCTGCTCGTCTGCCATAGCGAACGTTAAAATTTGCAAACGAAGTCAACGTTATCCAGCTGACGACACCACATATCTAGATATATGACAACGTTAGCTAGCGGCTAGCACTAAAGCTAACGCCAACCAGAGGGAAACTTTGTTATTATTATTATTATTGGTATGACCAGATGACATTTCGGACCATGAAACAATTTTATTGTATTGCGTGGTAGAAGTTATACCACTCAATAGTAAAGATGATGTCTAACATAATAGTTTGTTCGAACAACTGAACTTACTTAGTGGAAGATCCTGCTGTTGTGACAAAGTGTTCACGCTGCCTGCCTGCCTGCCTACCAGTTTACACCTGGAGGCTGCCTGCAGCGCTGTGAGACTGGAGTGCGCCGGCCGGGCTCCGCTATGTCTGCTGGGGGCTGGATCAAACCATATCGGGCAGGGGGGTGTCGCAATCTTTAGAAACTTAAAAACTTGCTATTAAGTGTCATTGCGTATTATTAATTTGATTGAAATTACGTAGTTATGGTTAGATAATATTTATATATTGGGGGGGGATATATCATATGATCAAAAAGTGAGGGAGCAAAGAGACAAGTTTGCTCCCCCAAGTTCAATACTGGTAGAGCACCCGCTTCGCCTGCTCCATTACGTAGGCGTAAATGCTTGATGGTACAGAAGCTGAAGCACTAGTTTAACAATTTACGTTATGTGCAGAGAAACAAGTTAAAAACAATTTATGCACTTTCAATAAAGCGTTTAAAAAAAACTGTTGGGGGAACGACGACGACTTCGTAACCTAGTTACTTTCAAAGTAACTAAGTTACTCTGATAATCAAGTAATCAGTAAAGTAACTTAGATAACTTTTTAAAGGAGTAATCAGTAATCAGTAATCAGATTACTTTTACAAGTAATCTGTGGCATCACTGATGTTGATTGATGCATTCCCCGCCACGCGCTCCGTTCCTTTAAGGTGCCGTGTTGATTGGTGCATTCCCCGCCACACGCTTTTGGAGCAAGTATCGATCTCATCACGCAGCTGTCACAGTTTGTAATTAGCGCCCCTGAAGGCTTTATATACACAGACCTTCTTGCTATCGTTGTCGGGTCGTTCTGGAATACAACTGCTTTGCCTGCTTTTTTCCCGTTGCTGTTTCCTGGTCTATATTCTCTCCAGGACCTTTCTGTGGAGAACTGTTTGGAGCTGCGCCTTGTTACCCGTTACGCGTTGCACTTGGGTGAGTGGAATCAAACCCCTCTGGATAATTTGGATTGTGTGTTATTGAAGAAACACAGAAGATATCCTTTTGTTTGCTCTGGATAAGTTCTGATTGTGTGTTATTGAAGAAACACTGAAGAGATCATTTTGTTTGCTCTGGATAATTCTGATTGTGTGTTATTGAAAAAGCACTGAAGATATAATTTTGTTTGCACTGGACTCAGCCGGATTGTGTGTTATAGAAGAAGCACTGAAGACATCTTTTGTTTGCACTGACTCTGCTAATTGTGTGTTGGGGAAAACACTGATACCTATCTCTTTCTCCGTTTCCCACCTCGAGGAGGAGCTGGGAGTATCTGCAGAGCCGCTACAACATCTTATGCCAAATTCCCACCACTGTCGCCAGGAGGATTCTGCAGAGCGGCTGATGACTCTGCCGGAGGCAGTCTCCCCGTTTGTTTGATTACTGTACCTATTCCATCTTTTGACTCTGTAAATAAATACGCCCTAGCATTTGGCTAACTCTGAACTTCCTGTCTGTGCCGTTGCGTTTGAGGTCGGTTACAAACCATAACATTACGACCCGACCATGACGACCTCAGCCGACACAGACAGGGTCAGAACAGCGTTGGCGGTCCAGATTGAGTTAACCAACGACCACAGCCTACAGCTAGGTGCGGCTGCGGCTGCTGTACAGGAGCTCCGAGACCAGGTCCTGCCTATTCAGGAGTCCCTTGGCTCTCTGGCTAGCCAGCAGACAGCCCAGGGTAATCAGCAGACTAATATTCTCCTCCAATTACAAGCGCTGAGTGAAGCCGTTAACACCTTGCTTGTAACCCCACCTACTTCAGGAGCCTCGGCCGGAGCATCACCCGCAGCCCTGGCAGGCCCCGCGCCTCCCGATCCCGCACCTCGGGAGCCCCGTCTCTCCGAACCACGGTTGTTCGATGGTAACTTCGAGGATTGTGCCACATTCATCATGCAATGTGAGTTGGTTTTTCGTCATCAACCCAGCCGATTCACTTCAAGGGGAGCCCGAGTGGCTTACATGACTAACTTGCTCTCAGGCCGGGCAGCCCAGTGGGTCACTGCCTCCTGGGCAATGGGGGCTGATTTCTGTTTTTCCTACCCAGACTTCGTGGCTGAGCTCCGCAGGGTTTTCCACCACCAGCCCGTAGCCAGGACCCTGGAGCCCGGTTGGGCACCTTCCGGCAGGGCAGTGGCGGGGTCACCGACTACGTGCTGGAGTTCAGACTGGCGGCAACGGAGAGCGGTTGGAACGATCAAGCGCTTCGTCTCACCTTCATGAGGGGGCTCAACGACGCTGTCAGGGACCAGCTTGCGACCCGTGAGGAACCTGAGTCCCTCGAGGACCTATTCAGCCTCGTCATTCGCATCGACGGACGCCTCCAGGAGAGAAGACGTGAGAGAACCCGACAGGGACCTCCAGAGGTTCCCCAGACCCCCCGTACTCGTGACGGTACTGCGGTCCGCCCTGCTCCCAACACGACTGGTGGTTCCTTCCCCTCCCGTTCAGTGCCCGGGGAGGAACCCATGCAGCTGGGACGTTCACATCTTAGCCAAGCTGAACTGGAGGCGAGGTTCAGGTCCGGCCTTTGCCTCTACTGCGGTCGGGATGGACACTGTATCGCCAACTGCCCCACCCGGCCAAAAGACCAGGCTCGCCGGGACCCCGGGAGATCCTGGTGAGCCGTTTTTCTCGTTCCCAGAGCCGTGCACCACCTAGCCGTCTGATGAGCGTCACCCTGGCCTGGGCAGACCAACGGGCCACGGTGGAGGCACTCATTGACTCGGGTGCTGACGAGAGTTTCCTAGACTTCGAGTTTGCTACCCGGGCCAACATTCCACTAGAGGACCTCGTGAGGCCATTGGAGGTGTTCGCATTGGACCAACACCGCCTGGCTGACATCACTCAACGCACCTGTCCTGTCCTGCTCACCATTGCTGGTAACCACGTTGATCACCAGATCCCCTCTTGTCCCAGTAGTCCTGGGCCGGCCCTGGCTTGCGCTGCACGAGCCCCACATCGCCTGGTCCTCCGGTACCATCAGGGGGTGGAGCTCCTCCTGTCATGCCCAGTGTCTCCAGGCGGCGTCCTGTCCCTCGCCCCGGAGATCCGTTTGTGAGCCGCCTCCGGACCTCTCGACCATACCCCCCGAGTACCACGACCTCGAGGAGGTTTTCAGTAAGTCCAGGGCTCAGGCCCTTCCGCCACACCGGCCTTACGACTATGCCATCGACCTCCGCTCAGGGGCTCCCCTTCCCGGCAGCCGCCTCTACAGTCTGACCGTCCTTGAGAAGGCAGCGATGGATCAATATATTTCTGAGTCCTTGGAAGCAGGACTCATTCGGCCTTCCTCCTCTCCTGTGGCGGCCGGTTTCTTCTTTGTTGGGAAGAAGGACGGAGACCTTCGACCCTGCATCGACTATCGCCAGCTCAACGAGATCACCATTAAGAACAAGTACCCTCTTCCTCTCATGAACTCCACCTTCGAGCCTCTCACCCAGGCTACCGTCTTTACCAAGCTGGACCTCCGGAGTGCCTACCATCTAGTCCGTATCCGAGAGGGCGATGAGTGGAAGACCGCCTTCAAGACTCCCAGGGGCCACTACGAGTACCTGGTAATGCCGTTCGGCCTCACCAACGCTCCGGCGGTATTCCAGGCGCTCATGAACGACGTCCTTCGTGACATGCTGGAGGAGTTTGTGGTAGTATACCTAGACGACATCCTCATTTTCTCCAAGACCCTCGAGGAACACATCCAGCATGTCCGCCGTGTGCTGGAGCGCCTCCTCCACAATCGGCTCTTCGTCAAGGCAGAGAAGTGCCGATTCCACTCCGACTCCGTTGATTACCTGGGCTTCATCGTGGAGAGAGGCTTGACCCGAGCTGACCCTCGCAAGATCCGGGCCGTGGAGGAGTGGCCGGAACCCACCTCTCGGAAGGAGTTACAGAGCTTCCTCGGGTTCGCCAACTTCTACCGAAGATTCATCCGGAACTACAGTCAAGTGGCGGAACTGCTTACCAGGCTGACCTCTCCCGCTCTGCCGTTCGACTGGTCCCCAGCGGCGTGTGCTGCGTTCCGCTCCCTCAAGAAGAGGTTCACTTCCGCCCCGATCTTGCTCCATCCAGACCCCAAGAGACAGTTCATCGTAGAGGTGGACGCCTCGGATACTGGACTAGGAGCTATCTTATCCCAGCGGTCGGCAACGGACCAGAAGGTACATCCGTGCGCCTTCTACTCGCGTCGTTTCCTCCCTGCCGAGAGGAACTATGACATCGGCAATCGGGAGCTGCTGGCGGTTGTGGCTGCCTTGGAGGAGTGGTGTCATTGGCTTGAGGGGGCCGAGGAGCCATTTACCATTTGGACGGACCACAAGAACCTGACGTACATCCGTGCTTCCAAGCGCCTCAATGGCCGGCAGGCATGACGGGCCAGCTTCCTCAGTCGGTTCGACTTCTCGCTGACATTTCGCCCTGGTTCCCGCAACACGAAGGCCGACTCCCTGTCCCGGTTACACTCCAAGGGGGCTCCAACCACTGAGGACCCGACTCCCATCCTCCCAGAGGCCAGGGTGGTAGGAGTAGTCACCTTGGGCATCGAATGGGTGGTAAGCCGTGCCCTACGCTTCCATCACGCTCCAGGCAATGTACCGGTTCATCGTCTCTTCGTCCCCGACCCGGTCCGGTCCCGGGTCCTCCATTGGGGCCATACCAGCCGGTTCGCCTGCCACCCGGGCGTTCATCGCACGTTCTCCTTCCTGGCTCGTCGATTCTGGTGGCCCACCATGAGGAACGACGTCAAGGAGTTCGTACTGGCCTGCGCAGTCTGCGCCCGCAGCAAGGCCTCCCACCAGGCACCCTCCGGGCTATTGCAGCCGCTTCCCATTCCGAGCCGTACTTGGTCCCATGTGGCGTTGGACTTCGTCACGGGTCTTCCTTCTTCCCAGGGGAACACGTGCCTACTGACCGTGGTGGATCGGTTCAGCAAGGGGGTTCACCTCGTGGCCCTTCCCAAGCTTCCCTCGGCGGCCGAGACGGCGGACCTCCTGACACGCCACGTGTTTCGCCTCCATGGTTTTCCCCAGGATGTCGTCTCGGACCGGGGGCCCCAGTTCACTTCCCAGCTATGGCGGGCTTTTTGCAAGGGATTGGGGGCAACGGTCAGTCTTTCCTCTGGTTATCATCCCCAGACTAACGGACAAAACGGAGAGGATGAACCAGAGTGTGGAGTCTGCTCTTCGGTGTGTGGCTGCCGAGAGACCCGCTTCCTGGCGCCGTTTCCTTCCCTGGGTCGAGTACTCCATCAACTCCATGGTCAGTTCCGCCACCGGCCTCTGACCCTTTGAGGTATCCCTGGGCTACCAACCCCCTCTTTTCCCTGCACAGGAGTCGGAGGTGGCAGTTCCCTCCGTACCGGACCACCTCAACCGGTGCCGTCAGGTCTGGGAGATCACCAGGACTGCGCTGCTCCGGTCATCGGAGCGCGCCAGTCGTGGGGCAGACCGGCGCCGGGTCCCTGCGCCGACGTACCACCCTGGGCAGAGGGTGTGGCTTTCCGCAAGGGACCTTCCACTTCGGTCCTCGGCCAAGAAGCTTAACCCCCGGTTCGTCGGTCCTTTTGAGGTTCTGAAGGTACTCAGTCCGGCGGCGGTGAGTCTTGAGCTTCCTGCATCCATGCACATTCACCCCGTTTTCCATGTGTCCCAGGTTAAGCCTGTCTCTCTCAGTCCCCTGATGCCTCCTGCTCCGGAACCACCTCCTCCCGAGATGGTGGACGGTCACCCCCAGTGGCAGGTCCGCCGGTTGATGGGCGTTCGACGGCGGGGTCGAGGGTTCCAGTACCTGGTGGACTGGGAGGGGTACGGCCCGGAGGAACGGAGCTGGGTCTCCCGCCAGCTCATCGTTGATCCCGGCCTGATCGCCGACTTCCATCGTGCCCATCCGGGCGAGCCGGGTCAGGCTGGTCGCCAGGTGGCTCTTGTGGAGGGGGGGGTACTGTGAGGTTTGGTCCGTTCCCCGCCACACGCTCCGTTCCTTTAAGGTACTATGTTGATTGATGCATTCCCCGCCACACGCTCCGTTCCTTTAAGGTGCCGTGTTGATTGGTGCATTCCCCGCCACACGCTTTTGGAGCAAGTATCGATCTCATCACGCAGCTGTCACAGTTTGTAATTAGCGCCCCTGAAGGCTTTATATACACAGACCTTCTTGCTATCGTTGTCGGGTCGTTCTGGAATACAACTGCTTTGCCTGCTTTTTTCCCGTTGCTGTTTCCTGGTCTATATTCTCTCCAGGACCTTTCTGTGGAGAACTGTTTGGAGCTGCGCCTTGTTACCCGTTACGCGTTGCACTTGGGTGAGTGGAATCAAACCCCTCTGGATAATTTGGATTGTGTGTTATTGAAGAAACACAGAAGATATCCTTTTGTTTGCTCTGGATAAATTCTGATTGTGTGTTATTGAAGAAACACTGAAGAGATCATTTTGTTTGCTCTGGATAATTCTGATTGTGTGTTATTGAAGAAGCACTGAAGATATAATTTTGTTTGCACTGGACTCAGCCGGATTGTGTGTTATAGAAGAAGCACTGAAGACATCTTTTGTTTGCACTGACTCTGCTAATTGTGTGTTGGGGAAAACACTGATACCTATCTCTTTCTCCGTTTCCCACCTCGAGGAGGAGCTGGGAGTATCTGCAGAGCCGCTACAACATCTTATGCCAAATTCCCACCACTGTCGCCAGGAGGATTCTGCAGAGCGGCTGATGACTCTGCCGGAGGCAGTCTCCCCGTTTGTTTGATTACTGTACCTATTCCATCTTTTGACTCTGTAAATAAATACGCCCTAGCATTTGGCTAACTCTGAACTTCCTGTCTGTGCCGTTGCGTTTGAGGTCGGTTACAAACCATAACAGTAACGTTATTATATGATAGATCTGCTGTAGCAGAAAAAAACGCGATTCAGTCACCTTCACTGAGTAAATCCAAATGTTGAAACAGTGCCAACACAAACCCAAAAACACTTTAACCTATTGTTAAACAAACGTATTGTTGAAAATATACGCTATGACTGCTGTTGTGACATTAGGATCTTATTTACTAGTTTACATTTGAAAAAAAAACGCGACTCAGTCACTCGGTAAATCAATTCAATTGGAGTCTCTTGAAACAGCGCCAAAACAAACCCAATAACCTATTGGTAAACAAACGTATTGTTGAAAATATACACTATGACTGCTGTTGTCACATCTTATTTACTCGTTTACAAACTTACCTTCAAACGCTAGCTTGCTGCTCTGACTCCCGGGGGCGTGAACCCACTTTAATCGCCGATGACGTGTTTAGACGTCATTCTTAGCCATGCTCATTCTGCCGAAGACGCCGTAACTCGTCTTTGATGTCAATATTTCAAAAATCTGTGATCGAAATCATATTTCTCCTCCGGGGTCCTGAGATATACTGCTGATCTCCACTCAACTCTCTAGCGGTTCAAGAACGCCATCTAAACGCCCCCTCGCCCATCCGGTCAATATCAGATGATACGTAGTAACTTCTAGAAGTACCTCCAGTTGAAATTTTTCATCTGGCAACGATCGCTACCAAACTGTATTTGATCATCAATATAATGCATTTGGAGCTATAAATCAAGTTCTGGAGAAAGCTGCAGAAAACGATAAAAACAAACTTTTACTTTAGACCATATTTTAGTATGAATATGTGAATGAAAAAGTATATCGTTGCTACACCCTGAACAATGGATATAGGACATTGAATGGGCCATAATAATGGCAATTTAGCAATAGAATTTAAAAAGTTATAGCCCTGCAAAGAAGGGGAACTTCTCCATAGACAAATAGAGCTGGCTAGGGATGGTAAATTATGAATTTAACCATGGCGATCAAAGTGTTAAGCCTTAAGGTAACCTACTTGCGTTCATCGTTTCGTCACGCGTTTCTCTGATTGGCCACGACGCCCACACCCACGTGACCACGCCTAGCACACACCCCGCGGCAGAGCGGCAGAGCGCTCTCCTTCGCGAATACGCTCGTTCAGAACGCAAGCCGCCATCTTTAATGTGTGCCATACTGTAGGTCGCATAGGTAATATTAATAGGTTGCCGCGGCATTATTATAAATTTTTTTAAAAAAATTTTAACCATGCATGTTAATCAAGCAACGCTCGCGCATAATAAGTAGGCAATTGGCACAAGTGTAAATTATACATTCGTCACTCAGTTTTAATATCGATGGATAGCTCAACTCGTTCGTCAGCTTGCTGTGGAGCCGCTGGTCTGTCGGTGACAAGTTTGAATCACTTGATTTTTATTATTATTTTTTTTTACGTTTAATTAATTTATCATCTCTCTATATAAACGTAACTATTCATATCAATCGAAATAACATTCATCTCCGATATTTAAACATGGTCCCCAAAATGAATGGAAGCGAATGAGGAGCCTAAATAACATTATATAACGTTGCGATACAATGTACAGTTTCTAGTTAATCAGTAAGAGTGTACTGTACATACAGAGTTAAGAGTGTACTGTACATACATAGTTAAGAGTGTACTGTACATACAGAGTTAAGTGTGTACTGTACATACAGAGTGTACTGTACAATACATATAGTTAAGTGTACTGTACATACAGAGTTAAGTGTGTACTGTACATACAGAGTTAAGTGTACTGTACTGTACAATACAGAGTTAAGTGTGTACTGTACATACAGAGTTAAGTGTACTGTACTGTACAATACAGAGTTAAGTGTGTACTGTACATACAGAGTTAAGTGAGTACTGTACATACAGAGTTAAGTGTACTGTACTGTACAATACAGAGTTAAGTGTGCACTGTACATACAGAGTTAAGTGTGTACTGTACATACAGAGTTAAGTGTGTACTGTACATACAGAGTGTACTGTACATACAGCGTTAAGTGTGTCCTGTACATACAGAGTTAACTCTGTATTGTGTACTACACTCTGTATGTACAGTACAAACTTAACTCTGTATTGTACAGTACAGTACACTTAACTCTGTATGTACAGTACACACTTAACTCTGTTTTGTACAGTACAGTACACTTAACTCTGTATGTCCAGTACACACTTAACTCTGTATGTACAGTACACTTAACTATATGTATTGTACAGTACACTCTGTATGCACAGTACACACTTAACTCTGTATGTACAGTACACTCTTAACTCTGTATGTACAGTACACTATTAACTATGTATGTACAATACACTCTTAACTCTGTATGTACAGTACACTCTTAACTCTGTATGTACAGTACACTCTCACTTATTAACTAGAAACTGTACATTGTAACGCAACGTTATATAATGTTATTTCGTGTTTTCATTCATAACGTTATTTCGCGTGACAACACTGTACATCAGTGGAGGCTGCTGACCAAATTTTTAGGTGAAGCACAAATTATTATATTATATTATATATTAAATTATATTTTTTAAACATCCCCAACGCTGCAACACCCCCATTCCTCCCAGGTGTCAGGCTCCTCATTCGCTTCCATTCATTTTTAATGATTCATGTTTAAATCTCGGAGATGAACGTATTTCGATTGATATGAATAGCTAGTTACGTTTATATAGAGAGATGATAAATTAATTAAACGTAAAAAAAGCCGACTGACCAGCGGCTCCACAGCAAGCTGACGAACGAGTTGAGCTATCCGTCGATATTAAAACTGAGTGACGAATGTATAATTTACACTTGTGCCAATTGCCTACTTATTATGCGCGAGCGTTGCTTGATTAACCTGCGTGGTTATTATGTAGGGGGGATTACGAATGCATAATGCCGCGGCAACCTATTAATATTACCTATGCGACCTACAGTATGGCACACATTAAAGATGACGGCTTGCTTTCTGAACGAGCGTATTCGTGAAGGAGGGCCGGGAGGCCGGGACAAACTGCTCTCTGCAAATCGGGGTTTCTTCTTCTCTGCTCCTAAATGTTGAAACAGCGCCACCACAAACTCGCAACAGCGCCACTTGTGGCCAGAAATATGACCATAGACAATAGACAATTGTTAAGGACACGCGGCTCCCGCGCGCGTGTAGTCTTTTACCAACGCACTTGCAATTTTCCGCGATCTGATTGGCCACTGACGTTTCTCTCAGCGCCAATCGTGTGACGCCTAGTTCTATCACTGGTTAAGCTTGGCGACTCTTTCGAAGTTGGTTAAGGTTAGAGTTTGTCTTAGAGCAGGGCGATAGACCACCAGCCCTGATTCCAAACTCTAACCTTAACCAACTTCGAAAGAGTCGCCAAGCTTAACCAGTGATAGAACTAGGCGTTAGCTAGTTAGCAGGCTGTTAGAGGCAGAAATAGGCGTAACGCGATTGGCGCAGAGTGAAACGTCAGTGGCCAATCAGATCACGGACCCTGAACGCGGAACTGCAAGTGCGTTGGTAAAAGACTACACGCGGGCGGGACCCTTGTGTAGTTACCCTTACACCTCCATCTACCTGCGCGAGAGGCGCGCGACAGTGTCAACCACTACACCACCATGCCACCCCTCCACCCCCTGCCACTACAGAGTATATTATAAGAGTATATCATAGACATTCAGGGTCTCTTCAGTTGTACCTCATTGACATAGTGAGGTGAAGAGAGGGAGAGGGAGAGAGAGAGATACACACAAAGTGTCAAAGGAGAGAGAGGGATGGTGAGAGACATTGACAGAATGACAGAGAAAGAGGGAAGGCAGAGGGAGAGTTAGGGCATTTTCACACCTGTAGTTCGTTTGCTTTGTTCCGATTCAGGGAGACACAGGGACTATAATGATACAATGGACCTATCTCAAACCCTGCCCTCTTTTCTTGATCCTCCAATCACAACTGTCGCTTACCTCGGACAAACAAAGTTTGCGACAGTTGACAGTCTTCGCTTGGATTTTTCTTAACTCGAAAATACAGAATACACTAATCAGATCATCGAAAATGGAGCATCAGCAGCGTGTTTGGTTACTTGTTTTTATTGGCATTCTCTGGATGATATACTACTGTTCAGTCTGTGAAGAAAACATTCAATTTCAGCGAGCATCAAGACTATGACTAGAAAATAATGTAATGATGCATATGATAAGAAGACGTGCTGCCTCACGTCGACACCGTAGGAGAAGACGCGCTCTGATGGACGCATACGACCTATTCAACCAACGATTTCTCTTCCAAAGACGCATCACCAGGTAAGCTATTTTTCATAAGCCATCGGACAATTCCAAATAAGTTATAACGTTAGCCTAACGTTATGTATGTGTGTGTGTGTGTCTTCCTTTGATCATGTCGTGTTTTTGGTTATTAAAATTTGTTGACGTCATACAGCAACTCAGCTGTATTTGGCTATGTAATTGGGGACATGCAGCAAACTAGCCATACTGTATTGTACCCATTCTGCAATCTAATAAAGTTTTCAATCAATCAATCAGTTGCCCCCCAACTCCCTGCTATATAAATAAATGTACCGTGCCTGCTTAGCCTAACCCCAATCTTCACTTTTCATGAAGTATTGATTGAAAACTTTATTACCAGATTGCAGAATGGGTACAATACAGTACAGCTCAATACACACAATTGTTAAGGGGATGCAGATCAGAGAAAGACTTTCGTCTTGTTTACATCAGGGTTCCCCATTTTCAATTCATCATAACATGACATACAGATAGACAGACGCTACATCTATACATTTATGACATACCAGATTTACAAATACAGTACTGTTTGTAATACAAAAATAGTCTAAAAAAGAGGGTATACATTTGACATAGAAACTGTACATTGGAAGAGGTTGGGTAGGTGGGGTGGGGTGGGGTGGGGTGGGGGACTGTACATTGTAGGAATACAACCTATTTTTTGTCAAATTGGTTATATTTGAATGGTGGGTAGTAAGTTCAATAGGTTATGCTTACCTGCCATGTTGTTGACCTGATCTCTATTTGCTGGTTGTAAACCATAATGTTAATGACGCATTGGAATAACATTTTCGATCTCTCTGCCTTTACTGCAGGGGCATATGCGTATATCCAGGGCCGCCTGGGAGAAATGCGAGGCCCTGTGCGAGATTTAAACGCGAGGCTGCAACACAGGTCTCCACGTTGACGAAAGGCCTCTCGCTGGCGGGACAAAAATAAGCTATGGCCGGAGCCTTGTCATGGTGCAGGCCCGACTACATCTTCTGTCAAAGATGATGTCGTAGTCAGAGTGCCAGAACCCCCTGCTATTCTCACGGCTAATGTCAATGGTCGTAGCACAAGCTAACAGCTAACTCTAGGCTAACTGATAGCATCAAGCTAACGTTCCCAGCCGAGCGCAGCCGGCAGCTAACGTCGTAGCTAAACAGCTAACTGGCTAACAGTTAGCTCAACCCGGCTATCGCTAACCATTAGCTAACGCAGAAGCAAGCTATGCGGCTACCACTGAAAAACTGTAACGTTGAGAAAAGCAATACAGGTGCTGACACCAGGCCACACACCGTTAGCTACTACACTACTACAACAGCTAGTCGGCCAGTTTGGCTCCAGAGAGAGAGAGAGAGAGAGAGAGATCCACGGCGGGAATAGAATAGAGGGCATTAAAAACTCACCAAACGTCCAAGAGGATGGAGACAACCGCGTGGAGTTGACGAAGTTCATCTGCCGAACGACCATCATCTTCATCTTGGCTGCACGCGCTGTCTCTAGGTTAGCTAACGCTAGTTAGCATTTAGCTAAGCTAGCTACTAGCTGCCTGCAGAGCCTCAGAGCCAGGAACGTGTCTAATGTGAAATATATAAGCATATAAGCAAAACTAGATTTTAGGTCTGTGATGAAAAAGGGCCTCGCGGGAAGGGGGGCCTCGCAAAAAAAATAAAAATAAAAATAAAATAAAATAAAAAATAAATTAAAATTTTTTTTTTTTTATTTTATTTTTTTTTTTTTGTACGCGGCCCCCCTTCCCGCGAGGCCCTGTGCGACCGCACTGCTCGCACACCCCCTGAGGCGGCCCTGCGTATATCCACGTACCCATGCTTGGTGGCCACACATCTACAGTACTTGGACTGACCACGAATGGCTGCTAAACTTCAGGATGCGAAGAGGGACTTTCATACACTTGTGTGATACACTCCGGCCCTGGTTGACCCGTCACACGACCAGATTTAGAAAGCCAGTTCCTGTAGAGGTTCGAGTGGCAATCTGTGTCTGGAGATTGGCAACAAACCTTGAATACCGCTCTCTTTCTCATTTGTTTGGCGTTGGCTTGTCAAGTTCAAGTTCAAGTTCAAGTTCTTAGATCTATATCCACATGCTGTGTTATAACTCAACAAGTTGTCACTGCCATAAATGTTATAATGATGTTCTCAGGGTTGTGAAAATAAAAGTTACTGGAGGCAAGCTGTTTGTTGTAATGTTATGTCATTTTATAAAAGGTTTAACAATTTAAAAATACAATGTTACTTTAAAAAAACAATAACAAGATAAATTGTTAACAGTGTTTATACAATTGTAAACTATTTTCTTATAAAATGCAAAATAAAGTGCAATTTTTATTTTTTGAAAAGCCTTTCTCTTCACTTACATCATACAAAACAACAGGCCAGAACAATCCCAACAATCTTAACAGGGTTCAGGCAGGTTCTCAACTCTACAAACAGGTCAGCAATGTTTCAATCTGCTTCAACGCATAGTAAAACATATAACAATATAACAACATAAAACATATAACAATAGGTCTGAACAATTCAAGTTCTTTGTATTTTATTTTTTTTATTATTTTTTAAACAAACATATAAACAAACATGACAACACACGATAAGATATACAAGCATTAATTGTCAGGGCACATCCAATGAGATCACATTTTAGTTAGTTGTCTTATATAAGATATACCCCTAATACCTGTTATCTAAAAAACCTACACACATATGCTCCAGCTCGAACCCCCCCCTCCCGGACCCCACCTTGAGAAGTACCTCCACTATCCCTCGCACCTAACCAGACACTACCATTATAAGCTAGCTTTTATTCTCTCCACCACTTCTAACCACATTGACATTTTGGATTCATTGAGACCCAGAATTCTTGCTGTAGATATTTCATGGTAAATTACATCGAGATATGTAAGAAACCAAACTTTACGGCACATTTTTTCTGGTTGAAACCAGCGTGATGTGATCAGCTTTTTCGCTACTGTGATACCCGATAAAACCAATCTCTTTAGCTGTGGATTCACTGCAAACTCAAAAACATCATTCATTTACATTTAGTCATTTAGCTGACGCTTTTATCCAAAGCGACTTACAAGTTCTGTACGACAAGCCATCAGGAAGGGCACAACTCTATCAGCTGAGCAACAATGTTCATCAAAGTGTTGAGTGCTACAGTGTAGGTTAGTTTATTAGGACAAGTGCATGACAGTACGGTTAGTTAGGGTTAGATTTTTTTTTTTTTTTTTTTTTTTTTTTTTTAATTCAGATAATGGTTGAAGAAGTGCGTCTTTAGTCGACGGCGAAAGATTGGACGTGATTCGGCTGTCCTAACTGGGGTGGGTAGTTCATTCCACCATTGTGGGGCATTCAATAGTAATACCGAGGGGTGTACAGGTATATTCCAAGATACAAGTTTTGATATTTGTTGGGTCACATCTTTCCAGAATGCCTTAACTGGTGAGCAGTCCCAATACATGTGCATAAATGTCCCTTCGTCCCCATTTGTACATTGGGTGCATTTGGAATCTTGTTTAAGCCCCATTCGGCACAGTCTTATAGGAGTCAAGTATGTCCTGTGAATATAGTTAAGATTGATTTGTTGATGATCCGGGTTCCTTGATCTAAGTCGGACATTTGCCCAGGCTCCTTGCCAATCAAAGTCAGTTTATTTCCAGGTCTGGTATATCCCTCCTCCAGACAGAGTCTAGTTGGAGGGTTTCATACGAGGACGTTAGTAATTGATGATAAAATTCTGAAACAAAACCTCTCGATGTCTCTCTTTCGTAGAAGAATTTGTGGTATCTGTGGTGTTCAATTGGTCTATCTAATGAAACACCGTGAGACTTCAAACATAGCTCTAACTGTTTGTGAAAAAGCCATGTGGACTTGGTGAGATTAAATTTTTTGCGTATTTCTTTATCACTACAAAAACCCTGTTTGTTAAAAACATCCCCTAATGAGTGTATGCCTTGCTCTTCCCATATAGGGAATCTTATAGGTCGTTTTCCAATTAAGAGTGCATTGTTATTGAATAAGGGAGTATGATTGTGCCATTTTTGTGGGTTAGGATTTTTTTTTTGTGATTCACGCCATATCCGGATCGCATGAGTAATTATGGTGCCAAATTTTCGTTCACAGTGCTTGATTGTTAGTTTAGTGTATGCTATGTCCTTCAGTCTATGTGGGGCTACTATGTTTTCTTCTAATTTTCTCCAGGATACTAATGCTTGGGAGTCAAACCATGTTGTCAATGGACTTAATGTGTACGCCTTAAAATATAGGAAAAAATCTGGAAATGCCATGCCACCATCTGCTTTATTTCTCTGTGCGGTGGATCTTTTTATACGTGGTGGTTTGTTATTCCAAATAAATTTGTATGTGGAGGAGTGTAATCTTTTCCAGTAACCCTCTGGAGGGGGTAACGGTAGCATTGAAATGAAGAAGTTGATTTTAGGTAGTACATCCATCTTAACTATTGATATCCGTGCTTGTACTGTGTTTTTAAGTTTTGCCCATCTATCAAGGTCGTCTTTGATTTTGTTTTGGATTTTTGTGTAGTTGTGCTTCACCGTTTGTCTTATGGTGGGGAATATTTCCACTCCCAAGCATGCATCTGAAATGTTTTACCATCGGTATCTCTCCTGGGAGGGTTGTATCTTTTTTTGCAGGGGTGTTAAGTGGAAGGAAAGCCGACTTCGGCCAGTTTATCTTAAATCCCGATAAATCACCAAAGTCCTCAATCAACTTGAGCAGATGAGGCAATGTGGTGTTGGGGTTTTGCATGAACAATATTACATCGTCCGCATATAAACTAATTTTTTGTTGTGTGCCCTTGATTACGATTGGTTCTATGGATTGGGATTGTCTTATATATTGTGCTAAAGGCTCTAATGATAGATTGAACAGTCCGGGACTAAGAGGACAACCCTGTCTGGCAGAGCGTGATACCGGAAAGATTTTGGAGATGATTGTGCCTGTTGTAATCATGGCCGATGGGTCTTTGTATAATACTTTAATCATATCGATGAATCCTTTTCCTAACCCCATCCTTTCTAGCACTGCCCATAGATACGACCATTCCAGCCTGTCAAAGGCTTTCATAGCATCCAGGGACAGCATCGCCTTAGGTATGGTGTCCTCCTTGTCGGCATCAAGTATGTGCAGTATTCGTCTTATGTTTTCAGTGATCAGGCGGCCTCCTATGAAGCCAGTTGGTCCGGGTGAACTAAAGACGTCATATGCTTTTGTAATCTGATGGCTAATACCTTAGAGTACAGTTTGATATCTGTTCCGAGGAGGCTTAAAGGTCTATAACTACCGCACTCGTTGGGGTCTTTGTCTTTTTTAAGGAGGACTGTTATGAGTGCAATATTGTCATTCTTATGGAAGTTCCCCTCCTTGACTGAGTATAAGATCATATTTAGTAATAAGGGGCCAATTATGTCCCAACAAGAAAGGTACATTTCTGATGGGAAACCGTCTCTTCCAGGAGCCTTACCACTTTTCATTGCGGTTATGGCCTTCTTGAGTTCCTCTAGTGTGATCGGTGTTTCTAACTGTTTAGCGTCATCCTCTGAAAGTTTAGGGAGAATAATTTGATTAAGAAATGTGTCCATTTTGTTTTGATCGAAGGTCGTTTCTGATTTATATAAGTCGGAGTAGAATACTTTGAATGTATCGTTTATTTTTACAGGATCTGTTACAAGTACTTGTTGTGCTCTAATGGTAGTTATATCTGCAAATGTTGCATTAATTCTTAATCGCATGGCTAATAGGTGGCTGGGTTTGGAACCATGGGAGTACTGCTGTTGTCTTGTGCTGCGTATTTGTATTTCCGATTGTTGTCTGTATATGGCATTGATCTCTATTTTTAGTACGTTAACTTGATTTTCTAGTCGAGTTGAGTTGTTGTATTTTAGAGAATTAAATAACGTTGAGTAAAGCGTTTCCAGCTCAGCCAGTTTTGTGCATTGATTCTTGCGCATTTTGGAGGAAAAGCTATCCGTGAAATCTTTGATCATTCCCTTTACCGACATCCATATTATTCTGGGGTCTTGCACCGAGTTTGCATTCTCCCGTTGGAATACTATAAGAGCTTCTTTGAGTTGTGTAATGAATTCCTTGTTATTAAGCAGCAATGAGTTAAATCGCCATCTTGGGGCTCGCGAGGATAGTATACCAAATGTACCTTTAAGGAGTAAATAACAGTGATCTGATAGTGCGTTGGGTATCATTTCCACTTCATAATTATCAAATAGTCTCTGTGATGCAAAGACATAATCTATTCTGGACAATTCAAGTTCTGAACTAATATGCACTATTCAATTCTGCTCAATTCTACAAGTGACAGAATTGCTGAACTGTGCTGTTAACGTCATGTAATACAGACGAGACATCAAGGGATTAATTTGCCATTTCACCAGGTTGGCTGACATGCTGGGGGATGGGCTGTGGAGGACGTGGTGGTAGAGGGTAGGGCAGGTGCTGCTGTGGAGGCAGATGCTGACGTGGAGGCAGATGTTGCTGTGGAAGCAGATGCTGCTGTGGAGGCAGGTGCTGCTGTGGAGGCAGATGTTGCTGTGGAAGCAGATGCTGCTGTGGAGGCAGATGTTGCTGTGGAGGCAGATGTTGCTGTTGAGGTGCTGGCATCATTGGTGGTGGAATGAGTGAAGAATTATGGAAAGGGTTGTTGGAATGTGGTTGCGGACACATAGCACTGATGACCGTGCCCATCAGTTGCATGAACATCTGATGGTTCGTCTGTTGTTGGGCTGGGATCATCCCTATGTTCCCCGGGTCCTATGTTCCCCGGGTCCTATGTTCCCCGCTTGATTGATTAATAGATTGAACATTTTATTAATCTTTATTATTTTATTAATTATTAATGTCCGCCTTGTTTCGAACTGGTTAAGCTTAGGCCCTCTTTCGAACTGGTTAAGGTTAGTGTTTGGAATCAGGGCTGGTGGTCTAAAATTTTCAATCAATCAATCAATCAAAGCGGGGAACATAGAACCCGGGGAACATAGGACCCGGGGAACAGACATGCTCCCGTTGGGCTTGCATGGCTTGGAATCGCCTCTCCTCAGCCTCCCGCTGTACTCTCAGCATGTTCTCCAGGGCAGCAGTGTCTTGGGCTTGCTGGATTCGATTAGCTTCTTGCATTAGCTCCAGATGCCTCATCTGTTCAGCCTGATAATGCTGTAGCTCATCAGACAGGCCAAATCTGGCTTTCCTCTTCCTCGATTGAGACCCAGGAATGGCCAGTCGCCTTCCTCCATCTTGGCTCCTGCTTCCTGTTGCTGGTTCTTGTGTATCAGCAGCACGGCCCTCTGTGTCAGCAGAGTTGGGAGTATCATCCAGTGCAGTTGTTCCAGTATCAGCCTCTGTCGAATCAAAGCAAGTAATTACTCACTGCAATATCTGAAATGCCAAACCTACATGGTAGCTAGCTAACTAGTAGTTTGCAAGAGAATGTAAACAAAAACATGTTCATGGTAAACAGGGTTTGCAACGTTGGTCCAGTATCAGCCACTGTCAATTAAAGCCAGTAATTACTCACTGTAATACAGGGTTTGCAACGTTGTACACCGTTCAGCCAAATAAGTGCAGTAATACAGCTACAAGACTATTCCGAGCTGATGTTGAGTAGGCCTATGATAGTCACACAGCTCATGTGTTACAAGATTTTGCCATTGTTTACTATTAATTAACCATGGGCTTAATGGGCTCATGGGAATTGACACGATAGTAGGCTATGTTGAAATAAGCATTTCTGTTTTGGGTTATTCATTTTATCAGGAAAGAAAACAGATTTAATAGATTTTCATTGATTGGCTCGAGCACGGTATGTTTGTAAACAGAAAACAGGTGATCGGCATAACAGAGACAGATGATAAAAGTGCTTAGTCGGAATATAGTTTAATAATAATAATAATCTTCATTTATATAGCACCTTTCATACACGGAGTGCAGCTCAAAGTGCTTAACAGAGACACGTCTTCTTTAAACAAGTCAAAAAAAATAAAAAATAAAATACATAGTAACACAGTAAGTAAAAAATAAAACAAGAATACCATAAGCTCAAAATAAATGTATGCATGCATGCAACACTCCCAGACGTACCCCACGCGAAGGTAAGGAAAAACTCACTAAAACCTAACAATAGGAAAAAATGCTCCACAGGCAGTGTGGAGGAGAGAAACCTTAGAAGGGCCAATTCAAGGGGGGATCTCCCTTCTTAGATGTCGGTGATATTAGTGTTGCATGTTGCATTAAAAAGAGGCGAACAGCTGGTAAGCATGCACCCATGTGTGTAGTGAAACACAGATGAGTGCATGCGATAGCAACTGAACATTTTGAAATTTTTTATATAGAGCTGATAGTGATAACAACTGAACATTTTATAAGATTAAAGATAGAAATGATAGCGGCTCCAGCCGAGGCAGCAGGGGTGCATCCTCCCGGGACGTTCCACACTCCGGCCACCACTCCGAGACAGCTGAAGATGGCCGCATCCCCCCGGCCATCATGGGACGTCGAACACTCCGGCCACCACCACGAGACAGCCGGAGACAGGGGGGCACGCAGAGGGGCCAGCAGGGGTTGCATCCTGGGTGGGCGTCATCACGGGACGTCCAGCACTCTAGTCATCACTCCGGCCGGCGATAGGGAGACAGGGGGGGTGTGGGTGGGTGTCACTCCAGGATGTGATGTGTTTTTGTAATCTTATTACATAACGTTGTGTGTATATATATACCCTGATCAGCATAACAAGCGATACTCACCATTTCCATCATCCGATTCAGCATCGGCAGAATAGATGGTGTTGTTAGGAGTAACGTTAGAGCTGTCATCACAGGAAGACTCCACAATATCCACCGGCTCAACCATGGGTTTAGTCCCTATAATTTTGTCCAACTCGTCAAACCAGGGAAACGTGTCCCTTTCCTCCCCCGAACTTGCACTTCTACCAAGACTATCACGTAGTTTGACATATTGTTGGCGAAGTTTTTTGGCTTTCGCACAACACTGTTCGACAGACCTTTCAAAGCCCCTTTCCCTCATTCGGTCACTAAACTTTCTGTACACTTCAGTGTTCTTGTGCGTGTTCTCCAGCAGGGGCGGGGCTAGGGGGTGGCTACTTGGGCTCAAGCCCCGAATGTTTTCTGAAAAGCCCCGAATCTATTAAATTTTTTTTTTTTTTTTTGACAATTCATCATTGTTACATGAAAATATGTTTGCACCAGATTTAGCAGAAGCTAATTTCCATCTGTGGTCTATCCAGCTGCTAACTGTATTCGAGTGAGTTAAGTCTTGGTGTCATGGTAGACTCAGACCTAAGCTTTAAAGTGGAAATGAAGCAGTGCGATAAATACATATTCATAGCATCACATTAGTATTTAGATAAGCCACAGAAGAAATCACGTTATAAAAATAAGCAGTTTCTAAGAAAAAACGATTTGTTGTGTGCATTTCTGAAGCATTTAGCATTATGGGCGCGGCCATTTTGTTGCTGACGTCATGCCGCTGGTTTGGTGTATACACTGCTGGTTAGCTGCCTATAGTGAATGGGTCAGTCAGTAAATAAAATGTTGCCTACAAAACAACGGGACCGCGGTGGTTCTGTTTGTATTGCTCCTGGCTGTTCAAAAAAATTTTACCATGTGAGAGAGAGGAAAGTTGGTTAATTTCCACAAACTACCAGTGAAAAAAACAGTGTTGTTGGCATGTTGGCTCAGGCTGGCTGCACTCAGGCGGCGTGATCAGCCTGTTGGACAGGGAAGGAGGATCTGCAGAGAACACTTCATTGCCTCGGATTATGTTGTTGGGGGTGGAAGGTTTGTCCAGAAGACCACTAATCAGCTGAAGCCTGATGCGGTTCCCTCGGTCTTCGACAGACAGACCGGCGTTAGCTCTCGGGAGCGATCGCTAGCTAGTTAGCACCAGCCGGGGACCGGCGTTAGCAACCGGGAGCGTTGCAGAGCATTCAGCCTGCTGGCTACCTAGATCCACTTCAACCAGCGTCGCGGAGCATTCAGCCTGCTGGCTACACAGCTTGTCGGTGTGCTAATAGCCTCTGCAAGCTAACGGTAGCTGGCTACACAGCTTGTCGGTGTGCTGGAGCCTCTGCAAGCTAACGGTAGCTGGCTAAACAGCTTGTCGGTGTGCTGGAGCCTCTGCAAGCTAACGGTAGCTGGCTAAACAGCTTGTCGGTGTGCTGGAGCCTCTGCAAGCTAACGGTAGCTGGCTACACAGCTTGTCGGTGTGCTGGAGCCTCTGCAAGCTAACGGTAGCTGGCTAAACAGCGTGTCGGTGTGCTGGAGCCTCTGCAAGCTAACGGTAGCTGGCTACACAGCTTGTCGGTGTGCTGGAGCCTCTGCAAGCTAACGGTAGCTGGCTCCAGGCTATTAGCACATCGACAAGCTGCTGGAGCTCCCGACGCTCGGCTGGTTGAAGTGGATCTAGGTAGCCAGCAGGCTGAATGCTCCGCGACGCTCCCGGTTGCTAACGCCGGTCCCCGGCTGGTGCTAACTAGCTAGCGATCGCTCCCGAGAGCTATCGCCGGTCTGTCTGTCGAAGACCGAGGGAACCGCATCAGGCTTCAGCTGATTAGTGGTCTTCTGGACAAACATCCCACCCCATCAACATAATCCGAGGCAATGAAGTGTTCTCTGCAGATCCTCCTTCCCTGTCCAACAGGCTGATCACGCCGCCTGAGTGCAGCCAGCCTGAGCCAACATGCCAACAACACTGTTTTTTTCACTGGTAGTTTGTGGAAATTAACCAACTTTCCTCTCTCTCACATGGTAAAATTTGTTTGAACAGCCAGGAGCAATACAAACAGAACCACCGCGGTCCCGTTGTTTTGTAGGCAACATTTTATTTACTGACTGACCCATTCACTATAGGCAGCTAACCAGCAGTGTATACACCAAACCAGCGGCATGACGTCAGCAACAAAATGGCGGCGCCCATGTTGAAAACAGGGATATTATATTTGATTTTTCAGACAAATAAGATAGATTTCACATTTGATTATAGAACCCTGTCTTACACAAGGTACACAACAAACAAACTAGGATCACATTGCTCACTGCTTCATTTCCACTTTAAATCACAATCAACAAGTTGACAAAAACTTAATTCTTCCACCTTAGAAACATAGCTAAAGTACGGCCATTTATAAATCAAAAGGACGCTGAAAACCAGATCCATGCCTTTATCTCAAGCCAACTCGATTACTGTAATGCACTCCTTACCGGCCTCCCGAAAAAATACGATGATAACTATTTTATTGCAATGCACTATTGCATTATTTTATTCTATTTTACTAACTATTTTATTGCACTGCACTATTTTACTTTGTATCAGTGAATCATAGACGCCTGGCCATAAGAGCATTCGGAGCATCTCTGCTCTCCCACTATTGAACTTGGGGGAGCAAAGGTATGCTCTTGCTCCACCACTTTTTGATCATATGAAAAATATGATATATCCCCCCCCAATATATAAATCTAACCATAACTACGTTATGGTTAACTGAGTTTTATAGTGAAAAGAGCAGCTTTATTGGTCAAGATTGAAGGCTCTATATTGCAGGAAATTGCACGTACAGGTTAATTAAATTAAAAAAAAATCTGATTTTTTCAATACCAAAAATCAAATAATAAAAAAAAAAAAAAAAAAAAAAAGGCGGGCACATATCTGGGCTAAGCCCCGGATCTCCTATAATCCTAAATCCGCCCCTGTTCTCCAGCATCTGACGAATGTGATCGTCTGCCCAAATATCAAGTGTTGGGCAAGTTACTTTTAAAAAGTAACTAGTTACAGTTACTAGTTAAGTAAATTACTTACTCAGTTACAAATTATAAAAGTAACTAGTTACTTCAGAAAGTAACTATTGCGTTACTTTCAAGTACATTTTTTACATAAACAACATACACAAATCTAAACTATTTTAATGTTGCTGTGGGACAAAGTGAGACTAGCCTCCAATCAAATGCCATGTATATGTAGATATTATAATTACTATGTTTATATAGTGGATCATACAAATACAAACACAATAGATTAGGGGTGTAACGGTACACAGAAGCCACGGTTCGGTACGTACCTCGGTATTGGGGTCACGGTTCGGTACGAGTTCGGTACAACATAATTTATTTTTTATAATTATTATTATTAATATAATTAATTTGTTTAATTACTTTTTTTTTAATATATTATATTTATGATCATTATTATAATTATTATTATTAAATAGAATAATTTTCTATAGGCTTGCCGTGGGATACTGGTGTCATTCTCCATTCTGTGTTCAGGCATCCAGAGTAAATGAATTGCCTACTGCCCCTTTAACAACTTATAGGCTTGGTAAGTTTCACTTTCCCTTCTAGAGAGGATTTAACTGCACAAGACTAAATACTAGAGAACAGATGACATATTACAACAATGGCAGAGGATTATTTGGATTTAACTGGAGAGGAGCTCAGATGATCAGTCCGAAAAAGTATGTTTCTTTTTTTTATTTGATCAGCGTGAGTCCAGCGGGGAGAATGTTGTTGTTGTTTGTTGGCGACGTGCGGGTGTGTGTGTGTGTGTGTTTCTGCGATGCGCGGCGTGTGTGTGTGTGTGTGTGTGTGTGTGTGTCGGCGATGCGCGGCGTGTGTGTGTGTGTGTTGGCGCAGAGATCTGTCTGATGAAAAAAACTGCTTCAATCATAGTAACGCGTGGCATTTTTTGGCAGTAACGGTAACAGCGTTATTAAGATTGGACTCGTTACTGAAAAAACTAACGCCGTTAGTAACGCCGTTATTTATAACGCCGTTATTCCCATCACTGAATATCAATGAGGCAGTGTACCTCATCGCTGCTCCACGTTGACCCACGACTCATTATTATTATTTTGCAACGTTGACCAGGCAGGCGGCAGCTACCGATCTAGCTGCCTAAAGACTAGAAACTGATCCTGCCTACAATTCAATGCGAAAGCGTCATCATGCAGCGCGAGCGTCACTCACAGTACGGCAAGTGAGTTGTGTCGGTTTGTTAAGTCGATTCCATTCTTACAGCGTACAAGTCGCTTTGGGTTCGGTTGGAACTGCGCCGAGACCACCCTCTCTAGGCGGTCTCGGTCCGCTTGTTTTGTTCGGCAACAGAATGCGATTGCTGTGTTCACATATGCCCAAATGAACCAAAATAGGGGGTAAACGCTCCAGGTTCTGGAACAACAGCTCCAAACGAGCTAGGTGTGAAAACGCCCTTTGACAGAACAATCTGTTTCCTTATTGACAGCCACGCCACCTTACTGATCTACAGCTAGAAACACACCTCCCTTCTATAGACACACACATAACATACCTATCCAGGAAAGGCTGGCAGGTTCATGGTGTGGGCGTGTGTGGTCGTGTCAGGGGGGTGTGTGGTCGTGTCAGGGGCTGTCATAAGTGTGTGTGTGTGTGTGTGTGTGTGTGTGTGTGTGTGTGTGTGTGTGTGTGTGTGTGTGTGTGTGTGTGCGTGCGTGCGTGCGTGCGTGCGTGCGTGCGTGCGTGCGTGCGTGCGTGCGTGCGTGTGTGCGTGCGTGTGTGTGTGTGTCAGTAGCCATGCCCAGTGTGCCAGTCAGCCTGCCAGCTGGTGAAATGGGTGAAGGTCATCCTGCAGGAGAGAGAGGTGTGAGCTAACCGGCTAACATTAGCTAGCTGTCTGGCTAATGTTAGCTACCTGGCAGCCTAACGTTGGCTTCCAGGAATTAATTAGGGCGCTTTCACACCTGCTTTGTTTAGAGTTGGTTGGATGCAAGCCTGGTTGGTTTACCCTCTTGGTGCAGTTCGTTTTGGACTGATGTGAAATCACCAAAACAACTAGACCGAGACCTTGTTGAAGAGGTCGTCTCGGACCGCTTGCAAGTGAACTCTGATATGGTTCATTTGAGGTGTGAAAGCAACTGCAGCAAGAGCAGGAAAATACCACAAAAATAATTCATTTAATGAAGCTGATTGGGCGTTTTCTTTTTACATTTCCAGTATATTTCCAAATGTTCCAATTTTGAATTATGATTTTTGATCATCATAACATGATAACATGATGGAGCAACCTGTTTCATCATTGACACACCACACCCCCTTTTTGATCTACAGCTAGAAACACACCTCCCTTCTATAGACACACACACACACAACATTCTGGGGGGGGGGGGGGGGGGGGCAAAGGGGAGTGTGTGTATGTCACGCCCAGTGTGCCTGCCAGCTGGTGAAGTGGGTGAAGGTCACCCTGCAGGAGAGAATATAAAATATACAATTTATATATACCTTTATATTTATATATATATATATATATATATATATATATATATATATATATATATATATATATATATATATATATATATATATATGACCTCCCACACGTTACACCTCACCAATGAGAGTCCACGCTGGCAGGTGAAAAGATGCTGCTGGCTCTCTCCTATGTCTCGCAGGAAGCATGTGATAGACTTCAGGGCTCCCTAGACCGACCAGTGGGGGGCACATGCGAGCAACGGCCAGGAAGGGGAGGGGGGAATTGGCATAACGACTAAATTGGGATGGGAGAAAAAACACAGAAAAACAGGAGGAGAAAAGTGGATAAAAAAATAAAAAAGATGCAGAAACAGCGTGGCAGTCAATGTGTTAACAAACAGACAGTTCCATCCTCTCTGTGGTGTTATTGTCTTATTGATTCATTGTCTTGTTTGTCTCTATGTACTGTAGCTACTGACCGGAGCACAATTGATTTCCCTTGTGGACAATAAAGATGAATATCTATCTATCTATAAAGGTATATATAAATATGAAGGTATATATAAATATATAGGTATATACTGTATAAATGGTATATACTATATATACCTTTATAGATATACCATTTATATATACCTATATATTTATATATATACCTTCATATTTATATATACACAAACTAAAGTATGTAGAAATGAACTGGTTTGTGAGTGTTGGACTATAAACAATGCCTGTCAAATGAGCCATACTATTGTCTCCATAGCTATAATACAGAACACACGATGGGTCCGCAAACATCGTGAAAATGGTCAATAACGCTCGCTCGAAGATCGGAAAACAGCGTGGCAGTCAATGAGTTAAGGAGCCTAGGGTTAATAGTTAGGGTTGGGTACCGAACTCTGTACTTTTAAGGGTACCGACCGAATTATGTCGGTACTACAGAGTACCGATTCACATTAGATCAATCGGTGCCACATTTTGGTACCTAAGAACTGCCCAGTTAGAAAATAATCAGAATTCTAATGACACACAATTGTCATTTCATAATAGACACAGACCAGCGTGGACCCCCTCAATTTTCTTCAGCTCGGTGACAACTCCTCTCGCGAGTCGTTTCTATGTGCAGTGAAAACTCTGTGAGCAACAGGTTAAATGCGTCGAACAGGCTTTGCAGCATCCTAGCCATTCCTGTATGCCCACGTCACAGTAAAAACCTTAAAGGTCCTGTGCATTATAAATGGCTTTTCCCAGTGTTTAGCATTGTTTTATAGCAATATGGGGTTAGTATCAATGGGTCTGTGTCTCTAATTACCATATTGGCGGATTGCTCTAATTCAGTTGAGACAATTTCCTCCTCCAGTGAATTAGGTCATTCTGATTTGACTCGCAAGGTGATCTGATTGGCTCTGTGGTTGTAGTGCATAGTGTAACCCGACACTTCCTGAAACTGGTTTTGACAGAGGCAGAGAACAAGCGAGCGAGAGAGAGGGAGAGAGAGAGATAGAGAGAGAGATAGAGAGAGAGAGAGGGACCGGACCGCGCATCTTCTCTCACACACACACGGAGCATTTACACAGGTTGTGTGTAAAATAAATGCTCCGTGCCTCCGTGTGTCCCTCTCTCCATCTCTCTCTCCCTCTCTCCCTCTCTATCTCTCTCTCTCCCTCACAGTCGGGAGCACTAGCATATCACTGTAATATCATAGCGCATGCTCCCACGCGCACGCCCGTATTCCGATCCGTACAATAATAATCACAGAGGTATATATTGTCATTTGAAACAAGTTACCAATGCATTGTACCGTGGGATTATGCCCCCCCGTGGCGAAATTAATTAGTATCCCCTCCTCAATATCTCTATCTCTCTCTGTGCCAGTCGCAGACTGTGTGGATGACTGTCACTCAAAGTGCTTATGGGTGGAGCCAGGCCAACACAGCCTGAAATCCAAAGGGAGAAAATGTATGGTTTTGAGTACTTGATTAGAAATATAAAACAACGAATTAGAAAAAATCTAATTACAGATGTGTTCAATAGACTCACAATTGTGTAAAGTTGCCCAAATAGTGCAAGGAATAGCAATGCATGTCCCCTTTAACTAATGTTAGCTGCTAACACTAACTAAGCTAAGCTAAGCTAAACTGGAGAAATCTGTTTAGTTTTTGCGGAGAAATAGTGAGGAAAGGGAGATGCTATATACTAGGGGTGGGACGATACATCGATCCAGATCGATACATCGATGTAATTATCAACGATCGAATCGGATCGATGCAATGTAATAAGATCGATTCATATCGATACTCTTATTTTGAAAATCCTGTGGCGAGTCTCATATCCGCCCAAGAACAACAGCAGTAGCTCCGTGTGTGTAGACGTTACAGCATAGCATTCTCCCTTTCTGTGTGTGTGCGCGCGTCTTTGGAAAGACCAGATGAGGTCAGAGGAGTTTGATGTTTAAATGTTATTTAAACATAAACAATATAATACATAATAAATGTAGGCCTATACATGATCATGCAACATCAACAAATTGTTGTAGGAACGGTTTGGGAGAGGAAGGTAGGGAGGGGTTTTAGGTTGAGTTTTGAGTTCCAAAAAATTGAGCTTAAAGTTTAAAGCTCAATATATCAAAACGTGGCACTTTACAGTGAACAGGAGGTCTATTTGTATTAAAAACAATAGATTGATTTTCCTTTAAATGTCTGGAAGAGCTCAAAAATACAAATGTCAAATGATATTTTCGTTACCTTTTTTTAGTTGATCTAAATGTTACCGATTGTGTTAAATGGGCATATGATATCATCTCATATCGATTGCAGGCACCTGAATCTAATCTAATCGTATTGTATCGTGAGAGACTTTGTGATATCGGCAAATATCGTATCGTTGTCCAAAGAATCGATATCGTATCGTATCATGATGAAACTGGTGATTCCCACCCCTACATAGGTGTGTGTGTGCACGCACGTCCCATCTCTGGTCTTTGGAAAGACCAGATGAGGTCAGATGAGTTTGATAGTATTTACTGAGGATGGCCAGATAATGTTCATATTTAAACTTAAAAAATAATAATACGTAATAAATGTATAAATTGTATATATGCAACATCATTTTATTTTGTAGGAACGGTTTGGGAGAGGGGGGTAGGGAGGACTGTGGTGTGATAACAATGTTGACATTTAGAAGTTTAGACTTTAGTTTAGTTTTACAATTGAAATAAATGTTTTGTTATTACAGAGTACCGGTATCGGTTCAAATGTGAACGGTACCCAACCCTACTAATAGCAGATAGGATGAGACTGGCCCTGCCTCTGTTTGTTAATGAGCCTAATAGCAGAGAGGATGAGACTGTCTCTGTTTGTTACTATACTGCCCTGTCAAGGCAGACCGCAGTAACTTCAAAAAAGTGAAACTGAGAAAAATGGCTTTAAAGTGTTTTGACTTGCCATCCAAAATGTGTTATAGGTAGATAGATGATAGTACCCAGATTTAACATGTATTAATGAAGTAATCTTTAGGCATACAAAAATATTTTAATTAACCCCCAAAAAGCAGATACTGCACTCTGCTGCACAGTTCCCTTAAATAATTATACAGGTAATGTAGAGGCAAAGTGCAGTAACTTCAAATACAATGTTGTTTTCCCTCCAGCTTTCATAACTTAACCTAGCCATTTTATTTGGATCATCATCATTCCAATATATTCAGGTGTTAAATTTCATTTTCAAAATGGCTAGGTTAAGTTATGAAAGCTGGAGGGAAAACAACATTGTATTTGAAGTTACTGCACTTTGCCTGTACATTACCTGTATAATTATTTAAGGGAACTGTGCAGCAGAGTGCAGTATCTGCTTTTTGGGGGTTAATTAAAATAATTATGTCATATTTTTGTATGCCTAAAGATTACTTCATTAATACATGTTAAATCTGGGTACTATCATCTATCTACCTATAACACATTTTGGATGGCAAGTCAAAACACTTTAAAGCCATTTTTCACTGTTTGGAAGTTACTGCGGTCTGCCTGGTTTTTGAGTGTGATTTTGTAGTTACTGCAGTTTTTAAAACCCCATATCTCCAAAACTGAGCGACATTAACATCTGAAACTTGGTCACAAGATAAAACATTTATTGACAAGTTCAATTTCACTCATAACTCAATTCAGACTTTTTTTGAGTTACTGCGGTCTGCCTTGACAGGGCAGTATAGTATATGACTACTATAGGTAGGGATGGCACCGATCCGATACTCAGTATCGGTATCAGGCCGATCCGATACTCAGTATCGGTATCGGGCCGATACTGGTCAAATTCACAGGATCAGATATTGGAAAAACAGGAAGTATTTTCCGATCCGATACATGCCGTAAAGCGTGCCATCATGTGAACAGTAGTAGTGCGACAACAATGTTAGCGTTAGCTAAACGTGAGCGCCATGGTCATGTCAGCTGTGTGGAGTTATTTTAAGCTCAAAGAAGAAAAAGGCAAACAGCCTGTAGTGTTATGTTAATGTATGCGCGCTAATACGACACAGAGTACAGGCCAGCGTACTGGGTACACAGCGTACAGACAGGTACTCAGGGCAGAGTAGATAATGGTGGAGCTACGGAGCTAACAGCTAACAATAAAGACACTCACCAATACAGAGGACTCACATGTATACTTGTGGAATAACACGACACAGCCGAGTGTAATATCTGCAATAAAAGTATTTCTAGGGGTGGCAGCAACACTGGAAAACTTCAACACCACTGACTTAATTAAACACTTCCAGATTCATCATGGAAATGGAGTATGCTGAGTTTATACGTGCAACGAATGCTAAGAAGAAAGGTTTTGCCACAACTAATGTCACTGGAAACCATTCAGAAGTGCGAGAAACTCCCTGCAGATGGTAACAAAGCAAAGCTGATAACTCTAACAGAGAAAATAACTGAATTTATTGTGCAGGACAACCAGCCCCTTTCTGTTGTTGAAAATGTAGGTTCCCGATGCTGATCCTTGCTTCATGTTGCCAAACGGGCATTTCATCTCTGACACGGCTATCAAAAATAAGTACAATGTTGTGTTTCTTTTTCGAATGTAGAGACCACAACCCTATCAAAACAGCAGTCAAAGTGTATATTTTAAGCACTACATTTTACCAATGATTTTAAAATCTCTGCGCATTGCACCGGGAAAAATAATGTGAACAAAATTAAAAGCAGCAGCACTATTGCATAATTGAGTAATGTATGCTATGTATTTATTCTTTTAGGGGAGTAGGATTTGTTTCACAGTTTTAGCATGATGTTTTATAGATGGCTAGGTTAAACACAGGTTTTTGTTTTTAAGAGGGGGGCGGGTAGGATTGGTATCGGCTGATACTCAAGGCTGTGATATCGGTATCAGACATGAAAAAGTGGTATCATGCCAGTAAACCAGGAAACAGTTATCTGAAGGACTGGGCATTTATTTCCGTCTGCAGGGATGACAACAGCTCTCTATTCCTAATGACTAATGTTACACACAACTTAAGTGCTGCCTCTCTCTACCGTTCCCGCTACACTCTGACTATAAGACTATTCGCTGCTTGCGTAGACCACCTGTATATCCCACCACGCATCACTCTTAAAGGAGCAGGCAACACCCTAATATACTTTTATCACATTTCAGAATGTTGAGGGACAAATGGATAGATTATCAAATATGTTTGAAATAGTTTCGGGACTCCTACAACGTTAGAATATTTTTCTTATCACGATCGCAAGTAAACTTGCATTGTCTTAATAAAAAAAGAATATATATATATATAAAAATAACAATAATAATAATTTAAAAAAAATTGTGATGAGCCACACACAAAACCGCGGTGAGCAAATGTCTTACCACGACAGCCCTACTATAGAGTTACTGAATGAATGAATGAATGAATGAAAACTGTATTTAACAGATTGCAGAATGGATACAATACAGTACGGCTCAATACACACAATTGTTAAGGGGATGCAGACCAGAGGGCGGCTAGGTGGTGTAGTGGGCAAGGCACTCGCCACCAGTGTGGAGACGCTAGGATTCGCGTGTTCGAATCCAGCTCTCCACATTGTTTTCAGTTTAGCTGGTCGTCCGCAGTAATACACATTGGCCGTATTACGGGGAGGGAAAACTGAAGGGTGGGGATCGAACGTTGTGAACAAGCGACTCCTACAAGTCGGTTGGTGCGCCTGCGCAGTAGAATCAGGAAGTGTCGGGGGCAGCGTGAGCCTCCCACACGTTACTCCTCGACACTGAGAGATCGAGCTGCGCAGGTGAAAAGATGCGACTGCTGTTACCTCAAGTACCGGAGGGGACTTGTGCTATGTATGACTTAGTCCACATTGCAGCCGGCTTGTGGGAGGCAAGAAACAGCGTTCGTGACAGGGGAGGGTTGAATTGGATGATACGAAATTGGGATGGGAGAAAATATAGAAAAATGGGAGAAAAAGTGGATAAAAAAAAAAAAAAAAGGGGGATGCAGACCAGAGAAAGACGTTTGTCTTGTTTACATCAGGGTCCCCCATTTTCAATTCATAGTGACATTTATGACATATAGGGACATACATGACATTATAGGTATTTTAGTACTGTTACATTTGTGACATATACGATATGCAAATATACAGTACTGTTACCCATAGATCCTGACAGAGTATATGATGGGCAAGGCTCAAAAGGGACTATAATTAACCTAGACACTCAGCAAAAAGGCACCCTTGCATGTTTATGAGTCTGTTATGTATAAATAGTAAATGGTATATGTGATGTGTTGTGATGTGATGTGATGTCATGTCTGTATGATGCATGTCTAAGCATGTCATTCCTATCTATATATTTTTTTAAATCTATTCTATTCTACTATTTTATTGCACTGCACTATTGCACTATTTTACTCTATTTTATCTTGCTCCTTTTATTATTGTCTATTTAAAACTGAATCAATCAATATTCCTATATATATATAACACTATTTTCATGTTGCTCCAGACAAAGTGCAAAGTGCAAGAGGAGGAGGAGAGATGGAGGGTGAGCTGGCTGAGTCAGGGGAGAGAGAGGCGAGAGACAGACAGCAAGAGACAGAAGACAGACAGTATGGGCCTGAGAGAGATGAGAGAGAGGAGAGCCTGACTAGAGGCGACACTGAGAGGTGAGTAGATATCGAAATTCGATTATTGTTGAAGTGAATCGATTCTTTAGACGATTCCGCTATCGATTCTCGATTCACTAATTACAAAGGATCAATTCATTTCAGTCCATTGACTTGCATTAATGTTCAGTCATTTTGTCAAAATGTTGTAGTTTGGCTCAGTATGCCCACAGGGTGGAGCTGTAGACCAGCCTGTAACAAATATTAGGTTAATGTTGTGGGCTGGCTGACAGGCTATAGCTAGCTAAGCTAACTAACTTGCAGATCTAAAATTATCTGATGCTACATTAAATCTTTTTGTATTTTGCACCAGACAGGAGGAGAGTAGAGGAGAAGAAGGAGAGATTGAGCTGGCTGAGTCAGGAGAAACCGAGAGAGAGGAGAGAGACAGGCAGCAAGAGACAGGCGACAGACAGGAGACCCCACAACCCAGAGATGAGACTGAAGAAGCGGAGGCCACAGCACCAGAGAACATCAGACTGGGGGCAAGGGGGAAAAGCTGTGAGGGGAATGTTAGTGACCTAGGGAGAAAGGATTCTGGCCCAAACCAAGTAAAGTTGACCCAATATCCCCAGCACAACTTTGGTGTCAAGAAGAGAGCCTTTAATGCTCACTGGTTTGACAGCTTTACATGGCTGGAGTACTCCAAGTCTAGAAATGCAGCCTTCTGTTTTTCTTGTAGGATATTTGGGAAACATGTTATGCATGACACCTTTGTAAA
Organism: Notolepis coatsorum; assembly: GCF_963971535.1. NCBI lineage: Eukaryota > Metazoa > Chordata > Actinopteri > Aulopiformes > Paralepididae > Notolepis > Notolepis coatsorum. The sequence goes on from NC_140165.1 coordinate 195,861,584, forward strand.
TACTGGCCTACAGAATTGGAAAAACGCTCTGTATCTTTGTAGAGAGCATGAAAAATCACCCACCCACAAAGCAAGCATACTTGCCTGGCACAGCTATAAAGCCAGTGCTATGCATGGTACTGTCATTGAACAGTTGCAATCAGTAAATGAGACAGAAATCCAAGGGCGACGGGCATACATAACCCGTGTAGTGGCAGTGACAAAGTTCTTAGCTCAGCAGAACATTGCGTTCCGTGGCCATGACGAGGGTAGCTCCAGCCAGAATCAGGGACATTTTCTTGAGTGTATGAAACTCCTGAAAGAGTTTGATCCTTTTCTGCAGGGTCATTCAGCTCCATCACACAGCACCACGCTAGGGCGCCGCCCCCCCTTCAGGCCCTGCCTGGTTATATGAGAGTAGAACAAGAAAAGGTATCTTTTTGTTTTTTGTTTTATAGCCCTATAAATAATATAAACATGTTTAAAATGAATAATATTTACTCATTTTAAGTATGTTTGTATTTCCAATGCACAATATAACGTTATTATCGCAATTAAAAAACACTCGTTTTCCAGAGCAGGAAGTGACATCACGTTTTTTTTATTTTTTTTATTTTTTCGTATTTCTCGGCCCGGGCTATACGCGATAGCGCTCTGAGTGCGCGTCACAGTTTGATCGCTGTATCCGTCACAGCCAATCAATGCATAACGCGTTTTGCGTTGAAATATGACTATTATGTTGGAATCCGGGCGCGATTTGAAGCGGTCTAGCCAGTAGCGTCAAGAATATCTGTAGCCGCATTTCGCGGAGACGCTCTCTGATTGGCCGACACCAGTATTTTTTTCCGTAGCAGAATTTCACAGAGACGATCTCTGATTCGCCGAATCCAATTTCTAATGTTCCAATTCTAGCTTCTAGCTTCCTAGGTTGGTTCCTAGGTTGGTCTAGGTTGTTTGTCTTAGAGCGTGCCGTGACTGCAAGTTCTTTAGACTGTTAAGCTTAGGCACTCTTTCAAAGTTGGTTAAGGTTAGAGTTTGTCTTAGAGCATGGCGATAGAACGCCAGGTAGTTTGCAGTCTGTTCGAGCGGAAATGGACAAAGGAATGTACTTGTTGAGTGTTGTGCTAACGAGCTAACACTTGGCTAACAAGCTATATGGCGGATTATACACGTTTATCAAGCTCTCCTGCCCTGGACGTTTCAACTAAACAGTGAGTCTCTCTCTCTCTCTCTCTCTCTCTCTCTCTCTCTCTCTCTCTCTCTCTCTCTCTCTCTCTCTCTCTCTCTCTCTCTCTCTCTCTCTCTCTCTCTCTCTCTCTCTCTCTCTCTCTCTCTCTCTCTCTCTCTCTCTCTCTCTCTCTCTGTGCTTAACGTTAACGTTTGTAAATAGTTTTTTTAGGAGCAGTACTGTTAGGCTACTGCTGGCCATTCATGAAGCGAGACATTGCTGATTGTTTATTTATTTTATAACACAAGACTATGACTACCAACTGCCTAGCCAGCCGTGTATCAATCTTGGATGCAATAATAACGTTACTTACCACACTGACTATGTCGATGGCTCATTGATTTAACTACTGCAGCTCTCTCGGATTGAAAATACGTGGATTATGGCTTGTTCAATATCGTCTATGTTTGAATGAATGAATGAATGAGAACTTTATTAACAGATTGCAGAATGGGTACAATACAGTACGGCTCAATACACACAATTGTTAAGGGGATGCAGACCAGAGAAAGACGTTTGTCTTGTTTACATCAGGGTCCCAGATTTTCTATTCATATCGATAGTTTAATAGCTAGCCTTGGCTCGTTTAACAATATGCAAAATATGTGTACAGCCCTGTACTCATACTGAAGTTATTCTTGGTATATAATAGGTCTGATTGTGTAACGAATCGATTCCACGTCGCGCTGTGTGTGAGAGAGAGAAGGAGAGAGGGAGAGATCTGCCTGTGTTTGGAGACGGGCGAGTTTTGTTTCTAACTTTTCTATTTATATATTGTGTTTCAAGTTGTGAATTAGAGTCTAGACTATACTTTATTTGACTGGTTGTGTGTTGTTGTAGTAACAGCTGAGCGACTCGTTCATAAGAGCCGATTCATTGCCGTGAGCGTGAGTCGAATCGCTCACGTCTTGCCATGAGTCTGTTGCGTGGTACAGTACTGTACTGTACATGTTTGCAAAATATTTGGTATAGCGCCCCTAGTGGCGAAGTACCCACCGGCCGCCACTGACAGCACCTATCTATCAGCTGGAGCCCAAAATGATATTATTCAGTCCTGCGCTGAAGAGGTCACAGCAGCTATTGCTGATGAAATAAAAAAGGCAGGGATGTTTTCAGTCATGGCTGATGAAGCTAGAGATGGCAGCATTGAGCAGCTGGCTGTCTGTGTCAGGTATGTGATAGAAGGAAAGGTAAAGGAGTGTATGCTGGCCATGACCGAACTGAAAGCATTTGATGCAAACTCCGTAACCAAAGTGATTTTAGAACAGCTAACTCTTAATGGCATAGATCAAGTGAAGTGTGTGGCGCAGGCTTACGACGGTGCATCGGTCATGAGTGGGGCAGTTGGGGGGGTCCAAACCAAGTTCAGAGAGAGTCATCCAATGGCCGTTTATGTGCACTGCTATGCACATCAACTTAACCTGGTCCTGTGTTACACATGTCAAGCCATACCAGAGGCCAAGGATTTATTTGACCTGTTACAGTCTGTGTACACATTCTTCTCTGTCTCTCTTGTAAACCACCACAAATTCAAGGAGACTCAAAAGCAGCTAGGCTTACAGCCATCTGCACTTGTCCAACTCTCAAAGACGCGCTGGTCATGCCAGTTGCGGTCCGTCAGAGCCATGATAGACAATCTCCCTGCAGTCCTTGAGTGCCTAACTAGCATCAACAACCCCATGGCAGTAGGTCTCCATGTCAAACTTGCCCGATTCTCCACAGTGTACCTGTTGATGATGTTCAAGACTTTTTTGTCTGTGACCGAAAACCTGCACAAATATCTGCAAAGTAAAACAGTAGACCTGGCCAAAGCTGTAGAGTACAAAAGTGCTGTGTGTGCCACTCTCAAAGACATGCGCACAGAGGAGAAGGCTGCTGAGCTGTATGGTAGAGCAACGACCTTCTGTGCAGCTAACCAGATCCCAGAGCCATGTGCTGCTACCAGACAAAGGCAGAAGCAGAAACGCATGGAACGCATGGATGATTATGTAGTGGAGTCTAGTGGTGGGGTCGGGAGTGACCTAGGTGATGAAGAGAAGTTGAAAAGGAACTTGTTTCTACCTTGCCTTGACAGGATGGTCGCTGAGATGGATCAGCGCTTTTCATCTCTCAATAGCCAAGTTCTAAGAGGTGTTCAGGCCTGCAATCCGGGATCTGACAACTTTCTCTGTGAGGAGGACCTCAGAGGTCTGGCGGACCATTACAGTGTTGATCTCAAACCTGAGGAGGTGTTAGTGGCCAAAAACTACCTCGCCAGAAAGCAGGGAAGCCATCCAATCACAGATATGCAATGTGTTTTCAGCTTGCTGGACCAAGTCATGTTCCCAACATTGACACAGGTCATTTTCTCTATGACCATCCCAGTTAGCAGCTGCACTTGTGAACGGACATTCAGTGTGCTGAGACGGCTCCACACCTGGCTGAGGTCCACAATGGGGCAAGATAGGCTTCACCATCTTGCCATCTTGTCAGTCGAGAGGGTGGAACTATCCAAGTTGAGTCACAGTCAAGTGATAGACCACTTTGCCAAAATGAAAACCAGACGGTACAGTTTACTCCTCAGAAAATGAATGTTTCAAGATCAAGAAAAGAGCACAGAGAGAGCACAGAGAACAGAGAGAGAGCACAGAGAGAGCACAGAGAGAACACGGAGAGAACACAGAGAGAACACAGAGAGAACACAGAGAGAGCAATGCATGTTGCATGCAATAATAATAATAATAATAATAAACGTTATTTGTATAGCACCTTTCATACACAAACTGCAGCTCAAAGTGCTTCACAACAGAAAAAAGACAGGCATAAAATTAGCACATAAAGTGCAGACATAAAATCAGTGTTTCACATTAGGATCTAACATCCCAACAGGCCACCTTGTTTATGGATTGATTCAGTTTTAAATAGACAATAATAAAAAGAGTAAGACAAAATAGTGCAATAGTGCAGTGCAATAAAATTGGAGAATAGAATAGATAAAAAAATATATATATTTTACAGTGTTTAAACTGTAATAAAGAGCAATAGACAGAGTAAAATAATACAGTGCAATAATAGAATAGTAGAATAGATAGTAAAATTATGCAATAGAATGGCCAGAGTAAAATAGTGCTACAGTACAATCAACAGCAGGGTGTATTAGAAGGCTATGGTGAAGAGGTACGTTTTTAGCTTATTTCTGAAAATATTAAGAGATCTAGCTTCCCTAATGTCCATAGGTAGTGTGTTCCATAACTTTGGTGCATACTGCATAGTTAGCAAAGGCTGCATCCCCGATTTTCTTTAGACTGTGGCTTGGTACCTTCAATAGACCAGTAGTAAATGATCGCAATGTTTATACTTTGTTTATAAGGAGGAGGACCTTGAAATCAATTCTAAATGTTACCGGAAGCCAGCGTAGGTTACTTACTTGTAACTTCGGGTTTGATCCAAGGAGTAAGTTGCCCCATATTGCTCTGTAACATTTCTCTTTTTGTTATAGGACCGACTAGTAGGATTTCAGTTTTGCCCTCATTTAATTTTAGGAAGTTGTTCATCATCCATTTGTTTATTGCTAAGAGACAGGCGGAAATGGAGTTTATAGCTGTGTGATAATTTGGTTCAGCGGAGATGTACAATTGTGTGTCATCTGCGTAACTATGGAAACATACATTGTGCTTTCTAATGATGTCTCCTCAATGTTCAATGTTCAATGCAATGTTCAATACAAGTAAAGCACTTTAAACTTTAAGTATGACTAAATTCTTTCTTGACTATATATATAGTAACTGTTCCAAAATGCATAGATTTCTAGGTATTTTAGGGGTTTGGGGGGGTAGCTCTTTTTAATATAAATGTCAGATTGTTTTATTTATTTCATAGATTTCTATGCATTTCAGTAGTTTGGGGGGCTGGCTCCCCAAAATAATTAAATAACATAACCCTAACCTAACCCTAAAACCGAAATAAAGTAAAAAAAAAAAATAGTTACAAAATCCACCCATTTTCGCCCACAAACCGGCCAAAACCGGCCACATTTTTTTCATCGTTTTTGGTGCCCTTCTGTGCCCTACTGAAGTGCTGGGTCTAGATACGCCCCTCTTCCAGGGCACCCCTACATACGATAAAGACTTTTCCGGTCCTGTCTTTTTTGCTACAATGATGACAAAAGTGCTTGCTTTCAAAATAATGTTTGTTTAAGAAACCGGGAAACACATTTGTGTGTATATGCAGGCTATATAATGCATTATTAACAGGTGTTTCAGGTCTAAATGGCTTAGTACTGTTGACATTACACTGCTTGTAGTAGTAAATCAAATAGCATATTTCTTTAAATAAAATTACAGAAAATGATCACTAAAGTGCTATCTGTTGCAGCTGCACACTTTTCCATAAAAATAGCATATTTGGATAAGTGTGACCATTTCTCAAAAACTGAAAATCATGTATTTTTTTTTAAATACAGAAAAGGATCACTAAAGTGCTATCTGTTGCAGCTGCACTGTTCTCCATACAAATACCATATTTGGATAAGTTTGACCATTTCTCAAAAACAGAAAATCATGTATTTTTTTTTAAAGACAGAAAAGGATCACCAAGTTACCATTTCTCAAAAAATATAAATAAATACAGAAAATAAGCACTCGTTCACTCAGTGGACATTTCTAGCTCAATGCGAGGTCTGCTGCTGCTGGCTAATAATACGGTCAATACAGGTTTTTGACAAGGCAACACGCATGCCATCCTCAAGGCTCAACTTGGCCCTATATTTTGTTTTCAGAGCTGTCATGGATGAAAAACCAGCTTCACACAGATATGTGGTGCTGAATGGTATCAACACCTTAACTGCTGCATCATGAGATACTTGGTACTCAGCTCCACACTCTGAAACTAGCTCTCCAGGTGGTATCAGATGAGATTTCAATGAGTTCTTCCAAGAGTTTGGATGGAGATGTGTCAGGAAGCTTTGTCTCAATGTTGTCTGTAAAGTTTTTTTTATCCAGAGTAACTTGGTCATCCTTTTCTGTGTTTTATTAAATAATGATTTTCAGTTTTTGAGAAATGGTCAAACTTATCCAAATATGGTATTTTCATGGAAAACAGTGCCGCTGCAACAGATAACACTTTAGTGATAATTTTCTGTAATCCAAAAAATATACAAAAATAATTTATATTTTTTAATTAATTTTTTTTTATCTCAAGGCACCCCTGGCAGCTCTCTGCGGCACCCCTGTTGAGAACCGCTGATCTAAGCAACTGAATAAAGGGAAGATGATTAAACAGAACGTTTTTCAGATACAGTACTGAATTCTGCCATCCCGACACATGCAATTAGAAATATGATTATAGAATATAGAATATCAGGCCTATAAATTACCTTATTATGGCCAAGTCGCACATCTATGGATTGGGACAAATTTCCCCTTTCTAATGGCAGAGTTCAATCTGGATTTAGTATCACAAGGCGTGATTCACAAACCATGAATGAAATCTGCTACAGTTACTTTTTTCTTTTTTATAACAACATCACAGACAACATCGACATCAACAATAATAATAATAAATAAAAAATTACAACAGACTTAAAATGAGTAACAATAACAAGAGCAAAAACTAAGGTACTCCCTTTGGGTACCTTATTATCCACAACACTTGTAGAATCAACTATCTGTATCCTGGAATAACCTGGGAATAAATAACCCTTATAACCACACAGAGTCATTAAAACTCAGTTATTAGATTATTCATCTGATAATTCAGTCTATAGGTAGAAGTTATCTCTACCTCGTTGGTAGCATTGGAGATTGTTATCAATAGCATGCTATTGACTATTTGAGGTCAATTATTGTGAAAAAAGGGGATAAACAAAAAATCACAATAGGTAGGGGAGAAAGAATAAAAACACAACAATAACCCAATGAGATGAACCCACCCACGCCCTCCCCCCAGAAGTATCCCCCCCCCCCCAAAAAGGCATGAAGACATAAACACATAAACACTCGCTCGCTCGCTCCCCCCACCCCTCCCCATCCCAGGACCTTAACATGAGTTATATACAGAATTCAGTATTCAGTATTCGAGGGCTATATACTCTCCTTCAACTTCGCAGCAGCAGCCAACCAGATAGCAATATTAGACTCCTTGACCCCAATTACACGTGCCGTGGATATCTGCAAGTAGATCACGTCGAGATAAGTGAGGATCCAAACACTTGGACAGAGCTTGTCTGGGTGTATCCAGCGTGTGGCAATTAATTTCTTGGCAGCTGTGAGGCCAGCAAGAATAAGTCTTTTCACATAGTAGTCGGCAATTGAGACATGTCATTCAGAAGCAACACAGAGCAACACTCTCCTTCCCACCTCTTGCAGAGACAAGTCGCATATTTCTTTCCTCTCCCCAGAGCTTCAAGGTCGTTCCTATCGCCGGCTCTCACTGCCTCTCTGTCGGTCTTGACCTGTGGATTCTACCTTCTTCAACGGACTTGACTCCCTACTCAAACTACAATGGATCAACTAGTAAGCTGGTCATTTGCAGCGGTTGATCGTATTTTTTCTTCAAGGAAGCAGAGCACAGCTGATCCACTGTGTCCAGTCGGGACTTTTCAATCGGGATTTGCCATAGACTCTTGGGGAAAATGGGGGTCAATCTGCCTCTATTCCCTTGAGATTGAATATGTTGAGGATTTGTACATCCTCACATTCATGTTGATTGGTATGGGAGCGATCGCTATCTGGATCTGGATCTGTACAAGAATAAAAAAGAAAAAAGACGATAACTGTCTGGAGATAGCTGTGGCCAGACTGGAAGTCTCCCAGATGGAACTTGTAAAAAGACTTGCTGTCCATCAATCTGACGAAAAATCGAGAACTCAAGTCATGCTGGGGGTCGCGCAGGAAATTAAAAGCATGACAAATCGAATTTAAATCAAATTGGAGCATTCAGGAAGCATTGTCTGCCCTGATGCACCCCCCCCCCACTCTCAAGTCTGCTGGAGCATGTGGAATGCACAAGGTCACGTCGGAGAGTCAAGATAAGAACAGGAGACATGGCGTTCCTTTACCCAGCACCTCACCTCCCCCACCAGGACTTGGCTCATGCACTCCCCCCCACCTTTCCACCCCCCCCCCCCCAGTCCCATCCCCTGGCGCTGCAATGCCGGCTGTCCCAAACCCCAACCCACCCCCCCTCCTCCCCTACATGGCGCTGCCTAAGCCGGCTGCCAGTCTGTTTGCGGTGGTGAATAAGCACACGTCTGTCTCAAGGTTTGCCCTACATGCGTCATGAAAGCGCATGAAGGTGTTTTTATGCTCTGTACCATTATTACTATCTAAACTGTAATAATTGTGGAACAATGAGCTGTATGTGTATGATCCAAGCGTCCTATGATCCTCATAGGACGCATAACAGGAAAAAAGCATTCCATGTGAAGGTATTCTGTATTTTTGCATGTCAAATAATAAAGAAACTTGAAAACTTGAAACTTGAGGAAGAAACAGGTATGGTCAAAGAGAAAATATCTGAAAGTTGAGAGGTAAATTTTTTCCAAAGAAGCGCAACTGGAGGACATTCCCAACACATGCATACATGTTCCGGTAGCACAGAGTGGACACAAGGTACATCGAGAATCAGACTTGAGACCCATCAGATTCAATCGTCTGGGGGTTAGATAAGTTCTGTGAACATATGTGACGTACGTGGGTTGGTCATTATCATTATTATCGTATTTGTAACACCATGTAAACATCAGGTTAGTATATGTAATATTTGTTATTTGTATTTGGTGTGTGTCACCTTAATTCTGAACCCTTTTTGTTTTTCCCTTTTCCAGATGCCGCCCGTCTCACTGATTGTGCTGATTGCCTGAGGAGTGGCACCTGCAGGCAGTCAGCCTCGGTAGACGGGTGGTTAAAGCCTGGGTTGTGACACACATCCGGGTGGCGTGAATACTTTCGACAACAAATATTTGTTTCCGCGTTCGAGTTTTGCGCTCTGATTGGCCACTGACCCTACGCTATTACGCCCCCATTATCGCCGCCAGTTATCTGACGCTCTACAGCTCTTTCCGTGACTTCCTCGCAGAAGAGCTGTTTCCATATTTATATTGTAGCTTGACGTTTAAGAAACTACGCTCTCGCCTGAGTCGCGAAACGCCGCGCTGTGAAGCACCTCTGTATTAAATGCCGGTTCTACCGGCATGTCGATGTCGAGAGACCACAGAGCGGAGACATGAATGATATTATACGGGCTGCTGGGTGAAGTTCAATGCTGCTCCATCGCGGAGAGAAAAGAAAACGCTCATGGAAATGGTCTCCTTCTCCACAAGCGATCATCATGTATACGCACTGTCCAGCCGCTATTTCAGCTTAATTATCCAACATGAATTAGGCTGTATTCTTTATCGGCAATGCAATGCAATGCATATATGCATTTATGTATGTATTTACTGATCATTTAAAACAGTGCAGATATGGCCTGCATGTTTTTACAGGCTACCCAAAAACGCTTCGGGGTGACAGCCTTCCTCCGGTGCTCAGGACAGTGAAACGAGATAGTGTGTGCCTGAAACAGTAGCTGTGTAACGGAGAGGCGGTATAGAGAGAGAGCCTCTCAGTCCTTCCCCAGCCTTCAGCCTGAACCAGTTCCAGTACAGGGTGCTTTGAACTCTTTTGAACGCTTTAGGGTCGCTGTCTGTTTCACGGGGGTTCATTATTATAGGTGTCATGCTATACGTCGTTCATTTTGACAGCGGGCTGTGTGTACATTGCAGATAAAGAATACAGCCTAATTCATGTAGGATAATTAAGCTGAAATAGCGGCTGGACAGAGCGTATACATGATGATCGCTTGTGGAGAAGGAGACCATTTCCATGAGTGTTTTCTTTTCACTCCGCGATGGAGCAGCATTGAACTTCACCCAGCAGCCCGTATAATATCATTCATGTCTCCGCTCTGTGGTCTCTCGACATCGACACGCCGGTAGAACCGGCATTTAATACAGAGGTGCTTCACAGCGCAGCGGCATTTAATACAGAGGTGCTTCACAGCGTGGCGTTTCGCGACTCAGGCGAGAGAGTAGTTTCTTAAACGTCAAGCTACAATATTATAAATACAGAAACTGCGAGGAAGTCACGGAAAGAGCTGTAGAGCGTCAGATAACTGGTGGTGATAAGGGGGGGCGTAATAGCGTAGGGTCAGTGGCCAATCAGAGCGCAAAACTCGAACGCGGAAACAAACATTTGTTGTCGAAAGTATTCACGCATCCGGGTGCCTCATTCTGTCATTTGCCAGTGACCAGAGTGGAGTGAGGTTGCCGTTAGTTGCCACTATTGTGTGGAGTGAATCTCATCCTTATTTGTCACTTTGTGTGACTTACCTATTGTGTGGGAGTATTATATTGTTGGCCTCTGTGCCTTCTGCCACTATTGTGTGGATACTATACTGTTAGACTAGAAGTCTTTATTTGTCATGCAGTTTAACACACACACACGAGATGGGCGACCCAGAGGAACACACACACACATGCACTGAGTCGCCGATGAAATGTCTCTCTGCACTTTTCCCATCCCGTTGTCCTTCCCCCAATGGGCAGCCGGGAGCAGATAGGGCGTCAACGTGAGCCGCGCCCCGGGGACCAATCTAAGTGCTCCTGTCCGTCTTCGTCAAGGACGCCACAGCGTTAGCGATCTGTTGTGCATGTTTTTCCATTGGGTTTATCTTATCGGGGGGGAAACCCTTGCGAGCACAGGGAGAACATGCAAACTCCACACAGAAAGGCCTGGGAGATACCCCACCTGAGTACCTGGCATCATGGAAACCTGGTCCCCAAGCGGGAATCGAACCCTGGACCTTCTTGCTGTGAGGCGACAGTGTTAAGCACTACGCCACTGTGCCGCTGTGTACTCCGTATGCCATTTACCACTGTGTGTGGGCAACTGTAATATTGTATTGGCCTTATTTGTCGCTTTGTATGCACTGGTAAACTGGTGTACTATTGCTGGGTGGGTTCGCATTGCCAATCTCTGGCTGGTTGGCTGGTGTCCTACGACACGGATAATACTTGTGTTCCTTATTATTATATTTACCCTGTTTGTTCTCCCTTACCTTTTACCCTGATTCTGTGTTGTTGTGGGTTTTATTTCCCGTTATTAATAAATACATTTACTTTTGAAAAACGCTTTCTTTCTTACCTACCGGGACCTGTGCTTAAAGCAGACACTGGACGGGCTGACTTCACAACAGCCCGCTCCAGGTATAATTTGTTAGGTCATCAGACTTTTGGTTGTGACAACATCATTTAGATGAATCTGTTGGTGGTCTGGATTGCGAGAGGATAGCCGGGTATTTTCCCAGACCGCATCCCAGTCAAAATGTATATACAGCCCCGGCACATCCCTTCTCCAAATCATATCCAGGGGGAGGTCCTTATAAGAGGACATAAGTAAGTGGCGATAGAAAGCAGAAACAAAGCCCATCAATGTATCTTTGTCATAAAATAATTTGTGAAATTGGTGATGCTCTAATGGTTTGTCCCATGGTACCCCATGAGCCTTTAGTGCTGCCCTAATTTGTAAATAAAAGGAGGTTCCGGGGAGATCATACCAGCTGGTAATATCCTGAAAAAAGCAGAGACCAGAGTTATCGAAAATATCCCCCAGTGTGTGAATGCCTTTTTTCTCCCACCTAGGAAAGCTAATAGGCTGTTGTCCAATAAGAAGTTGATTGTTATTAAATAGAGGGGAGCGAGTATGCCACCGATGATGGTTAGTACATAATTTCTGGGTGTCACGCCATGTCTGAATCACATGTGTGATAAGAGGGCCAAATCGTAAATTGCACTGCTTAATCGAAATGCTGGTATAAACAATATCCTGAAGTCTATATCGGGATACTAGCATCTCTTCCAATGGTTGCCAGGATACAGCTGCCTGTGGGTCAAACCAAGTAATCAGCGGTCTTAAAACATTCCGTGCCACGCCTCTTCCGGGAAGGCATTGCCTCATGCTACCCATTAAACCAATGTAATCGGTCACCTTGTTTGTAGAGCTATAACCATATTCTATATTATAGCTATGGATACAGTACTATAGTCATTTGACACTGGGTTTCCGGTCAAGATGCAAAAAAAATAAAAAATGTCCATCCATATGTTCCCGTGTTATACCGTGGTGAATATAAGTATGGTTTTAGAGCGGTCTAACGTAATTCATGAAATGCTGAGTTATAGCCCTACAGGTCGATTACATTGTAGATGCTAGCGTTCCTTGCCTGAACCCGCAATTTTTCCGGATTCAAGTCTACAATATATGTATTATGTTCCATCATGAATGCATGAAAGGGGGGGGGGGTCGTTTCTGATTATTCAATCGTCAGTAACGGCATTCGCATTGAACACTAAGAATGGTTATCAGCCCGATCGCTATGAAAGCATTGCAGGATCAAGGTAGAATTGATGTCAAATCGCCCTTACCTTTGGCCGGGAGTAATCCAAAAAGAATATTCCAATTTCTTGATCGCCATCTGGTAGATCCAATGCCCATTTGCTCGATGGCATAAACGACCATAACATACGGATCGGGCATAGTTGACAGGCTTCAATGTAACCGGCAGAACTGTGCGCCTCCCCGAGAAGAAATAATTTAATCCGAGACCTGTGGTCATCCCACAGCCCAGGATGCAATGTTAGAAATGGTGCCTGGTAGGATGCGGCCGGTACTGCACCTTCGGATTCCCACTATGCATTTTTCAGGCAACACACAGCTCCCTGAGATTGAATAGGGTATTAAAAGAAAAGAAAAGGAAAATTGACCCAGAAACAAGAATATTCGTTTATGGCACTGAACGGTTGGGGCACAGAAGCGAGAATAAATTTTTTTGGCAATTAATGTGTTACTGAAAAAGCTTGATAATAATATTTGAGGTCTGGAAATGCTAATCCCCCATCAAGTCTCCTCCTCTGGGCAGTGGATCTCTTTAAACGTGGACTTTGTTGTTCCAAACGAATTTATATGAGGCTGAATGCAGTTTCTGCCAGTAACCAACAGGGGGAGGTAAAGGGAGCATAGAACTGATGAAATTAACTCTAGGTAAAATGTACATTTTAATTATTGAAGCGCAGGCTTGTAATGAGTTTTTTTATTTGGACCATCTAGTGAAGTTGTTGGTAATCTTGTCACACAAACTGGAGTAATTGAATCTCACCGTTTGGTTAATGGTAGGGAATATTTCTACCCGAGACATTTGAAATGCTCTACCATGAGGATATTTACAGGAAGGATAGTAGACTTAGCAGCCTCGTTAAGGGGTAGAATGGCGGATTTTGGCCATTTGATTTAAAAACCAGATAGACTACCAAAGTCATCTATTATGCTGAGAAGATGGGGTAGAGAGACAGCGGGGTTCTGCACAAACAAAAGAACGTCATCTGCATATAAGCTAATATGGTGTAGTGTGCCCTGAATCGAGACAGGAGAGATAATCTGAGACTGTCTTATGTATTGAGCTAGAGGTTCGAGAGATAAGGCGAAAATACCTGGACTAAGAGGACAACCCTGTCTAGAAGACCGGGAGACAGAGAAAAGTGGTGAGCAGATCTTCCCTGTTAATATCATGGCTGAGGGGGCTGCATAGAGTACTTTTCTCAGATGGATGAATCCTTCCCCTAACCCCATCCTCTCGAGTACTGCCCATAAATAAGACCACTCTAGTCTGTCAAAGGCCTTCATGGCATCCAAGGATATGACCGCTGTAGGGGTAGCATCGTCTTTGCTGGCATCAATTATGTGAAGTAATCGTCTGATGTTGTCGGTGGCTAGTCGGCCTCTTATAAAACCAGTTTGATCAGGGTGAACCAGGGATGTCATGTACTTTTGAAGTCTGAGTGCCAGAACTTTGGCATACAACTTAAGATCCGATCCGAGAAGACTTAGGGGCCTATAGCTGCCACAATCAGTGGGGTCCTTGTCCTTCTTGAGTAATACTGAGATAAGAGCCAAATTGACATCTCTGGAGAAATTGTAGAATGATTGACAGTAACAAAGGGCCGAGCATATCCCAGAAAGCCAGGTGGTATGCCGTCCCGTCCCATTCAGGTGCTTTGCCCCGTTGCATATCCGCAATTGCCTCTCTAAGTTCTTCTAACGTGATAGGTGCAGCTAGTCGCTTAGCATCATCCTCTGTGACCTGTGGTAAATTGACTTGATTGAGAAAAACCTCCAGCTTATTATGATCAAAGACTACCTCTGACTTATATAGGTTGGAATAAAAATAGCTAAATGTGTCATTAATCCTTTTGGGGTCAGTCGTCACCTCCCCCTGTTGGTTCTTAACACTTTGACTGCCGGGACACGTCTTTTCACGTCTTTGCTGGCCATGCTAAAGTTGCCGGGGGACGCTGTACAGCGTCCTTATATCAATATTTCAAAAATCTGCGATCGGATTCATATTCCCCCTCCGCTGGCCTGAGATCCACCAGCAGGACCCACTGAGCTCTCTGGCGGTTCAGGAGCGCCATCTGGTGGCCGATCGGCGCAATCGCCACACAGGATGTTGAATAGAGGTTGTCATGACGACCGTAGTACTTCCGGGCGCTCGCTATGGTTCATGGGACTCTGGCTCGTCACGCTACACGGTGATCGATTGGCAATAACTCGATAAACAACATGATTTGGACGTATATACCATTATACAAGCTGGAGATGGACCGGGTAAAAATATATCCCATAATGATAAAATTTCTACTCGACGATGATCGCCCAACGGTGCGCGGAGACTGGGGTGAGTTTTAGCGTGTAACGTTACAGTCTTAGATACTAACTGCTATTATCAACATTTGACCCACATTAGATGATTGGTATAACGCTGCCCACGGAATTATAAACGCCCCCTCGCCCATCCGGTCAACATCAGATGACGTGTAGTAACTTCTAGAAGTACGTCTAGTTGGAATTTTTTATATCGCGCTGATTGCCATCAAACTGTATTTCATCATCAATATAATGCATTTGGGGCTATATATCACGTTCTGGAGAAAGCTGCAGAAAGAGATGAAAACATACTTATACATTAGACCATACTTTACTATGAATATGTGAATGAAAAAGTTTAACGTTGCTACACAATGAACAATACATATAGGACTTTGAATGGGCCCTAATAATGGCAATGTAGCAATAGAATTTAAAAAGTTATAGCCCTGCAAAGAAGGGGACTTTCTCCATAGACAAATAGCGCTGGCAATCTATGGTATATCATTAATTTAACCCAAGGCAACCAAAGTGTTAATGGATGGAATATCAGCAAACTGCTCACTGGCCCGGATCTTCATAGACAGGAGGTGACTATGGTGGGTCTGGAACCATGAAAGTAGTTGTGTTGTCGTGTCCTATGCATTTGGAATTCAGATTGTTGTCTGAATGGAGATTATCTCTTTTTTCACTACTTTCGTCTGAAGTTCTACTCGATTAGAATAATTGTACTGCAGTGAGGAGATTAGGGTGGCATGATGCTTTTCCAATTCCACCTGTTTTGAGAGACGTTCTTTGCGTAAATGAGATGCAAAGAGTGTATTGTTACTTCTAATAAATCCTTTTACAGAGTCCCATAGAATTCTAGGATCTTGTACGGAGCCAACATTAAACTCCAGAAATGCAGTGAGTTTATCTTTAAATAGCAAGCTAAACTCACCATTTTCAGCAGTGTTGTGTTGAAGTGCCACCTAGGGGCACGGGATGGTAGTTTACTGAGTGAACCCTTAAGAAGGATACCTTTATGGTCTGATAGCGCAATGGGCATTAAATCAACATAAAAGCTATCAAAAATGTGGAGATGAAAAAATATAATAGATTCTGGAGAAAGTCTTATGTCTAGAGGAAAAGAAAGAGTAATCACTCATGGATGGATTGAGCAAACATCACAGGTCAATTACTCCTGTGTCATTGGACCAAGCCTGCAGGGCAGTGGTGGACTGTTTCTGATCAAAGGTTTCTGTGTGTTTTGACTTATCTATCAATGGGTCCCACACCACATTAAAATCGGCCCCAACTATAAAAGAGTAGTTAGGCAGTTCCAACATAGCTGTAGTTAGTACATTATAAAAGTTAGCATCATATGAGTTAGGTGCGTATGCAGAGATCAAAGCAATTTTCCGGTTAGAGTATTACATTTTAGCAATAGAAATTCGGCCCTCACATCTAGTAGTTTAATATTTAAATTGCGCTTCGCTAGTATGGCTACCCCTCGGGTTTTGGTGCTAAAAGAAGAAGAACTTATGCTATGGTAAAATTTATTTGCTAGTCTTGCGGTATCAGCCTTTAATAGGTGAGTTTCACTCAGTAAAGCAAGGTCCACGTCTTTTCTTTATTCCAGATTAAGACATTCAAATTAGCCATCATCTAAAAGAGCTGCTGTATAACTGACTGTAGGTCGTTTGGAGTAGAAAAGTAGAAAAGCCCCATATTCATGTGTTAAGGTCCTATCGAATCCCGTCAACGAGCAAAAAATAAAATAAAACAGAGCGAGACGAGTGAAAAGAAAAAGAAAAAACAAAGACAAACCTCATTCCCTCCCCCCTCCCACCAATTAGTAGATTAGTCCGGTACCGATAAAACATCAGGTGGCCTCTAAGGTTGTGTAACGGAGGTACCGCGTGTCTATCCACAGTCACGATGGACAGTGTAGTGAAGTGGCTGTGGACGTTAAGCGGTACTGCAAGTAAACTCACTCCCCAGAGGCATCCAGACCCATTTGGTATAGCGGTCGGCGATGTCGCCCGTGGCACAGGAGACCAGGGTTCAACTCCCACTCAGGGCATGTCAAATGAGACCGGTTTCAGTGGTGCACAGTGACCCGGATGCCCTGGGTGGAGTGAGTTTAGGGGGGTGAGTGTAACAGAGGTACCGTGTGTCTATCCACAGTCACGATGGACAGTGTAGTGAAGTGGCTGTGGACGTTAAGCGGTACTGCAAGTAAAACTCACTCCCCAGAGGCATCCAGACCCATTAACAAGAAGTGAATTCACCTCTTGGTATAGTGGTCTGCGATGCCGCCCGCGGCGCGGGAGACCAGGGTTCAACTCCCACTCGGGGCATTTCTGAACAATGTCACGCGATCGAAAAGGGCGCTCATGTATTGGACACAATAGAGAGTGGAAATCCCTCCCCTTCAGGAGTGAAAGCCGCAAAACACAAACATGCAGCAAAATCACATTTATAAGGTTGTGGGATTTCTGCTCTCCTGGGCCCTCATTTATCAACAATTCTTAGAAAGTGTTCTATCTTTGTTCTTAAGCACATAATTTAGAATGTGTGTACGCAAAAAAAAGGGGGATTTATCACACGTGCGTACACAGGTCGTACGCACACCTGTCTTGATAAATATCACTTTGATCCTACGCTGCAGCTTGTGCACGCTTTTACGTATTTGCATATAGCACCGCCCGTAATTAACCATATACGGTAATGGAACACCCCCATGAAATGTGGAAAAGTGGACTAAGCCGAGGGAAGCGTGTTATGGAGAAATACGTGACAGGCTGACAGACATGTACACGTACGGTGATGTCGGATATGATATCTATTAACTTAAAGACCATATTAACTAATAAAGACCGTGCTGGAATATGACTGCCTTTTTCCGTTTTGTTCAATTAATACCCAGGGATTAAAGTTCTCCTCAATTTTATCCCAAATCGCGACGGATTTTCCGTCAATTTTCTACCTGCTGCATATGATTTCTAGAGGCATACAATCTATTTTGATGTCGGTATTGGGTAGCCTATATAAACAATAATACGAGAGCATATACAAGAACAATGAATCTCACTGCCATGTATGATGTAGCCTATACGATGCATGTGTAGCCTGCCTATATGTGATCAATACAAACATGAACTTGAATTCCATCATGTCTGTGTGCGGGAGCTCACAAGGCTGTTGTCACAATGTAAATAAGAACGTGCAGTGAAAAGTTACAGTATGTAGTTGGTTGATTATTTGTATGACAGTCATAAACCCTTGCAAAAAGTATCAGTTTTATTTAATTAATTGAAAAGATGCAGCATGCCTTTCCTCCCGGCAGCAACGACATTTATCAGACAAATGCCCATCACTGAGTGGAATCCCTTTCTATTCACATAACTGCATTTGTGATGGAGCTTTGACAGCTACATGGGTGGTACAGTAATAACAGTCTATTACTCGATCCATCTCCAATATCACGATGGACCGTGCCATGTAGCCTATGTTATGTATAGCCGGCCTATGTGATCAATAAAAATGCGAACTTGAATCCCATCATCATATTTATATGGTGTGTCTGTCCATGTTTATTACTTTGTTATTTCCCCCCCCTATCTATGTAAAGCGACATTGGGTCTCTTGAAAGGCACTATATAAAATGAAGCTATTATTATTATTATTATTGTTATTATTATTATCACGTCTGTGCGCGGAGCTCACAAAAAAAATATATACTGTCTTTTACTTTTAGTCTCAGTGAAGTTTCAACGGAGCGAGGTAATCTATTCTAACCAACAAATTGAAGTAGAAAGCATTTAGTTGTGGCCAATCTTATTTGGAAACATGACACAAAATAATAGTATGTCGCTTTTTATTTGAAACAATATTTAATCGTGTTTGGAGGTGGGTGTTCTGCATCTGCCCCCCGTGCCAAACAAGCAGGCAACCTCTTGTTCGCGCGTGAGCCCGTTATAATTACACTACTGTCGCTATTTTACAATGAACTATAATGAATTACGGGTCATACAGAAGTTGAACACGCCAGTGTTGGAAGTAATGCACGGAAGCTTATTTCCACGTTGCAGACTGCAATAATTCTACCACCGGGCGCCCAGGTACGCATGCTCCGAGCTGTGCGTATATATACGCACAAAGTCAAGCACAAGTTCAATTTGTCCCACACTTTGCTTAGAAATGATCGTACGCACGGGTTACACACATATCTGTGCGTACGCAACGTTGATAAATGAGGGCCCTGGAGAGAAGAGATGGAAGAGACCCAAGTCAGATGATTGGAGAAAAAAAAATAAAACACTTTTCCATTGCCCTTTCTTCCTGTGTCCGTCTGTGACTTCACTGGGTCCTAGTTAACAAAAGCCTCCACTCGCGTCTCTCACACACACACATGCACACACACGCACACGCACACAGCACACTCCACTGACAGCAGGGACTCTCTCTCTCTGTTTCACAGTGAAGTAGAGAAGGCGGGACAGCGCCACAGTGTTTGTTATGTTTCCTTTTCCCCAAGATGCACAGTTTATCGGGTCACTTCCTATATTTGGTCTTGGGTTTAGTCCGATGAGCATTCACACCACAAAAGTACGCACCAGGGTTCACTTGGAAGTGAACCGAGACCTACGTTTTCAGGTTTTTTTGGTCCGCACCAGAGTTCGACTGAGCTTTCACACCACCCCAAACCAAGCGGACTATCAGAGGAAACAAACTCTGGTGCGTTTAAAGCGGACCAAACAGGTCTGGTATGAATGCGACCCAAGACCGAGCACAACAACAACAACAACAACAACAACAACAACAACAACAACAACAACAACAACAACACAATTATTGTAACTTAACACTTTGATTGCCTAAGGCTAAATTCATGATATACCATCCCTTGCCAGCTCTATTTGTCTATGGAGAAGTTCCCCTTCTTTGCAGGGCTATAACTTTTTTAATTCTATTGCTAAATTGCCATTATTAGGGCCCATTCAATGTCCTATATGTATTGTTCAGGGTGTATGAACGTTAAACTTTTTCATTCACATATTCATACTAAAATATGATCTAAAGTATAAGTATGTTTTCATCTCTTTCTGCAGCTTTCTCCAGAACGAGATTTATAGCCCCAAATGCATTATATTGATGATCAAATACAGTTTGATAGCAATCGGCACGATATAAAAAAATCCAACTGGACGGACTTCTGGAAGTTACTACACATCATCTGATGTTGACCGGATGGGCGAGGGGGCGTTTATAATTCCGTGGGCAGCATTATACCATTCATCTAATGTGGGTCAAATGTTCATCATAGCAGTTAGTGTCGAACACGGTAATATTACACGCTAAAACTCACCCCAGTCTCCGCGGGCCGTTGGGCGATCAGCGTGGGGTAGACAGTTTTCCATTATGGGATGTCGAAATACCCGGTCCATTTCCAGGTTGTATAATACTATATACGTCCAAATCATGTTGTTTATCGAGTTATTTGCAACCGATCGATGTCCAGTGTATCAAGATGGAGTCCCGGGACCTATAGCGAGTGCCCGGAAGTAATATGGGTGATCAGCACTTCATCCACATAACTTCCTGTTTGGCGCTTCTGCCGATCGGCCACCAGATGGCGCTCTTGAACCGCTAGATGATTGAGAGGAGCTCAGAACTGTGTGTGAAGGCTGCGGATGGAAAATATGATTCCGATCACAGATTTTTGAAATATTGATATTAAAGACGAGTTACGGCGTCCTTGGCAACTTGAGCATGGCGGGGAAGGACGCCTAAACACGTTTTCGGCACTTAAAGTGTTAACACTTTGATCGCCGGGGTTAAATTCATAATTTACCATCCCTCGCCAGCTCTATTTGTCTATGGAGAAGTTCCCCTTCTTTGCAGGGCTATAACTTTTTAAATTGTATTGCTAAATTGACATTATTATGGCCCATTCAACGTCCTATATCTGTTGTTCAGGGTGTAGCAACGTTATACTTTTTCATTCACATATTCATACTAAAATACGGTCTAAAGTATAAGTATGTTTTTATCGTTTTCTGCAGCTTTCTCCAGAACTTTATTTATAGCCCTAAATGCATTATATTGATGATCAAATACAGTTTAGGAATCTGTGCGAGATAAAAAATTTCAACTGGATGTGCTTCTAGGAGTTACTACGTATGATCTGATGTTGACCGGATGGGCGGGGGGTCGTTTATAATTCCGTGGACAACGTTATATCATTCATCTAGTGTGGGTGATATGATCATTAGAGCAGTTAGTATCGAAGACATTAAAAAATAACGCTGAAACTCACCGTAGCTTCCTCGGGCCGTTGGGAGATGAGCGTGGAACAGAATTCTTTCTATTATGGGATGTAGAAATACCCGATCCATTTCCAGGTTGTATAATAGTATATACGTCCAAATCATGTTGTTTATCGAGTTATTTGCACCGATCAATGTTCACTGTGTCAAGATGGAGTCCCTCTAACGATAGCGAGTGCCCGGACGAAATATGGGTGAGCACCACTTCATCCACATCACTTCCTGTTGGGCGATCTGCCGATCAGCCACCAGATGGCGCTCTTGAACCGTTAGAGAGTTGAGTGGGGCTCAGCAGTATATTTCAGGTCTCTGGGGGAGAAATATGATTTCGATCACAGATTTTTGAAATATTGATATCAAAGACGTGTTACGGCGTCTTCGGCAGAATGAGCATGGCGGGGAATGACGAGTTTCGGTGTCTCCGGCGATCAAAGTGTTAACACATTCGGGCCATTGGGATTAGACTATGAGGCCAGCTTGAGGCCAGCTTTTCATTACAAGTTTTCACTGTGCGTGAGGTTGTTTGTAGAGCTAAATCTATATTTTATATTATTGCTATGTGTCCATTGTCTTTGTCAATTGACAGTATAAACCTTCCCTTCAATATGCCATAAAGAAAAAAAAATGTCATCAATACGTTCCCGTTTTATAGCGTCGTGAATATGAACTATATACCGAATGGTCTGGGGTAATTCCTGCAAAGCTAGTCATAGGGCGCTAAGCTAATAACGTTAAATCGATTGGTGTTTCGGCCCTACACAAGCTAGAGTTAAAAATCTAAATGCATATGATTGGTATCATGTTCCACCATGAATGCATGAAAGGGGGGTGGGGGCAGGGGAAGTCGTTTCTGATTATTGATTACCAATAACGGCATTCGTTATTGCAACATCATACGCTGACCGGGTGGATGGCTATGAGAACAAGGCATGATCAGGCTGAAATTGACATCAAATCGCTCTTACCGGGAGGCTGCAATTCGAAACTGGCCCCCGTAAATGCCCAAAACCCCCACCACCTCCTAATAGACAATCTCCTCCCCACCGCATGTATATATTCCCTCCCCGCCATATGTATATTTCTCTCCCACCCACCCACCCCCTCCTAATGTACAGTCCCCTCCCCATCATATGTATATACTCTGTCAGGATCTAGGGGTAACAGTACTGTATATTTGAATACCGTTTATGTCACAAATGTATCAGTACTAAACACCTATATGTCCCTATGCCATAAATGTCATGTATGTTGTGTATGTCATAAATGTCTATATGAATTGAAAATGGGGGACCCTGATGTAAACAAGACAAACGTCTTTCTCAGGTCTGCATCCCCTTAATTGTGTGTATTGAGCCGTACTGTATTGTACCCATTCTGCAATCTGTTAAATAAAGTTTTCATTCATTCAACTACCCACCCCAGTTAGGACAGCCGAAACAAGTCCAATCTTTCGCCGTCGACTAAAGACGCACTTCTTCAACCATTATCTGAATTTAAAAAAGAAAAAAAAATTCTAACCCTAACTAACCGTACTGTCATGCACTTGTCCTAATAAACTAACCTACACTGTAGCACTCAACACTTTGATGAACATTGTTGCTCAGCTGATAGAGTTGTGCCCTTCCTGATGGCTTGTCGTACAGAACTTGTAAGTCGCTTTGGATAAAAGCATCAGCTAAATGACTAAATGTAAATGTAAATGTTATGTTACAGCCCTTTACCCTTAGACCCACAGGGGTCGTAACACACACACACACACACACACACACAGAGGTCCTCATAACTCAGTCACTTGTCATTTGGTTAATATGACAAGGCCCATGTGGTAAATGACATGACCTTTGTGTGTGTGTAATCTCCATTAGCACGTTGGCAAATGCTATGTCAGAACCTGTACTCAACCAATGCTACACCCCCCCCCCCCCCCCCCCCCCACTTCCCACACGCACACAAACACACGCACTCTATCTCTCTCCTCCCATTTACATCCGAGCAGCAACCGTGGCTAAGGGCCATGTGAAATATTGAACCTCACACAGTAAATTAGTGTAATGGGATGAACATTTACATATGTAGAGTTATGAAGGGAGAGAGGGATGAGGAAACAACACTAGAAGGATGAGATGGAGGATTAGATTAGATTAATTTTATTGTCTTTGCAGAAGTACAAATTTAATTAAGTTGGCATCTAACCAGAGTGCAAAGTAGCAGTAAAGTGCATTGAAGTACACAGTATAACATGTGAATATATGGAGTATATATATATATATATATATATATATATATATATATATATATATATATATATATATATATATATATATATATATATACTCCATATATTCACATGTTATATATACAGATATAGATACATTTATACAGTATTATTATATAAATTGGTACAAGTATGAATACACTAAAGCAGTCTATGCCAGGGATGAGGAGATAGAGGGATACAATGGAGGAAGAGATATTGATCAGAATATACTAATGGTGACAGATATTGATCAGACTGTCTCAGGTGAGAGAACAACATATCAATGATTGTACTGAGTGCGATTCCCCATTAAATGACATTTACCTTTTGAGTATTGGACATTGCCAGTGTTGGACGGTAACACATAACTAGTAATGTGTTACTAAGCAATAGCTCATGACAGGCCATGGTATATTGTTATTATATATCACAGCTAAGGGGCATAGTACGGCCCGGCGCGAAGCGGAGGACTGACAGCCCTTATATATAATAACCCTATGCCATGGCCTGAAGTAAGCTATTGCTTTTATAAAACGGTTACGAAGTAGGCTATGGCAATATGAAAGTAAGACTATTACATTTTAATGTTTATGTTAACCTCTTAAGCCCTAGCCATATTTTCAGAAGATTTGCCAAAAGATACACACATAAGTAAATGGAAGATTGCTCCACTTCTACAAGGCCCATTTGCATGTTCTTGGTATCTAGGGACATCTATGGATCTCATGGAATATATTCCCAGTATCAGAAATATTGTGTCTGTTACTAGGCTTGAGTAAATTGTAATGAACCAAAGGATAATATACATTTTAATAATAATAATAAATGTATTTTGTATAGCGCTTTTCACTGACCCAAAGTCACTGACAATAGGCAAAAACAAACAAACAAAGAAACATAGAAGTATAGGGAAACAGGGAACAATATGAGTACACAAGAACATAAAACCATGAGTAGCAGACAACAAATACAGGAGCCAGTAGGGGAGACAGTCAGGAAGTAAGTAAGGGAAACCGAGGGGGGGGGGGGGGGGGGGGGGGCAGGAGAGGAGAGAAGGTAGGGCAGGGGAAAAGGAGGTGGTAGGTTGAAGGAGGGTGGTTATGGGTAGGGAAGGTTGAATGCTTGGTTGGGAGAATAGGGTTTTGAGTCGGGATTTGAAGGTGGAGAGTGAGAGAGGCTCTGATGGTCCGAGGGAGGGTGTAATGTTGAATAATCATTCGGTTGGTTTAGTAAACACTCTTTATTCAACATCAGGTATGGGTTGACTTGGAACACGACTGCATGATGCTTGGCCGGCTACTCCTGGGATGCCCCTGCGCATGCTCCGTCCCATTGTAGGCTGACTCGTATTACACAGGTATACTGCACAGCGTAATCTAGTCCCTGATGTTACTAGACATAATATTACATATTTCCTCCTTTGAGTAGCTTAACCTGAGGGAAGTAAACCAATTAAATGATCTAGCAGTCCATGGAACCTGACAATATTAACCTTAGCTATTTTAATTAACATATTATTCTTATTATTAACATTAGTAAATGCTTTTAGAGTTTATTTTCAAACCCTGTCACATGAACCTGAACTAGACTCCCAGGTCAGACTACTGGTTGCCCACATAGGTGCCGAGGATTATTCTGCCTCATTGGCAACCTACGCACTCACTATACAGTCTTTCAGGTGAAAAAGTCTTTCAGATGTGATGGCTTTTTAACCACTCCGCCTCTCAACGTGGTTACTGTGGCTTGTGTCTGGATTGGTGTCACCGTCTCTTGCTGTCGTTCATCTGCTTCCTCCTCGTTTACCCCATCTGCTTCCTCTTCCTCCTCAGGCTGGGGAAGTGGTGAAGTCAGCAGACACAGGTGTCGCCTGTTCCTGCGAAGAACACCGCCTCTGGTGTGGATGAGGTATGACCTTGGGGCACTGCATTTGTCCATGACGGTGGCAGTTGTAGTCTACCCTTTTTGACTGTCAAGTTTGACAGCAACAGGGTCACCTGGCTTGAGTAGCGGCAATGGGCGGCTTGAGTGACGTCTGTCATAGTGGTGTTTGTAGGCAGCCTTGGCTCTGGAGTCTGCTGCCCTCACCAGGCTGATGTCTGGCCACCGGGGAATAAGCTTTTCCTCCAATATGGGTACAGGGGTACGTATTTGGCGGCCCAGCATCAATTGGGCTGGACTGCATCCTGTTGCCTGGATGGGAGTTGCTCTGTAGCTGAGAAGAGCGAGTGCTGGTCTTTCTGTTTCAGAATGGTTGAAGAGTGGGACCAATGGCTTATGGTCTGTTTGAATGGTGAAGTTGTACATGCCGTAAAGGTATTTGGAGAACTTTTCACATGCCCAGACTGCCGCCAGACACTCCTTCTCAATCTGAGCATATCTTGTCTCAGCATCTGTCAAGGTGCGAGAACAGTATGCGACTGGCAGTAATTGTCCACTGTGATTTTGAAGGAGAACACCTCCTAATCCATAGCTGCTGGCATTGGCACTTACAACTGTCGGCTTGCTGACATCCTAGAAGGCTAGTATGGGCGCCTCTGTCAAGATCTGCTTGACTTTAGTGAAAGCCTTGTCTTGTGCCGGGCCCCACACCCATGCTGTGTCAGCTTTCAGTAGGTCATTGAGTGGGTGTGTGACATCTGCTAGGTTGGGCAGATAGCGTCCAAGATAGTGCACCATGCCCATGACCCGCTTCAGCTCTGTGGTATTTCCAGGTGGCTGGATGTTTCTTATGGCCTCCACTTTTCCCATGTCAGGCCTGACGCCATGCTTGTCAACGATGTGGCCTAAAAACTGGACCTGTGACTGTCTCAGTTTGCATTTTTCTTCATTGTGCTTCAATCCAGCATCGCTTAGCGTTTTCAGTACCGTCTTCAGGCGTTGGTGATGCTCCTCTGTGGTTTCTCCATAGACTATTATGTCATCCATGAAGGCTGCTGCAACTGCGTGGTCCTTGAGAAGATTATTCATCTCCCTCTGAAATATTTCTGGAGCGCTGGATATACCAAACGGAAGGAGGTGGAAGAAATATCTTCCGAATGGCGTGATGAACGTTGTTAATTTGGCAGTCTTTTTCTAGAGGAATTTGCCAAAATCCTGTAGCAGCGTCCAGCAGTGAGAACATGCTTGAACCGGCCAGCTTGGGGAGTATATCATCTAGAGTCGGTAAGATATACTTCTCTCTCTGCACGGCTTCGTTGAGGCGATTCAGTCCCACACATATTCTCACTCGACCATTCTTTCGTGGCACAACCACCATCGGGGGACACCATTCAGTTGGTTCTGTTATTTCCTCAATAACTCCACATTTGACCATCCGCTGAAGCTCCTCCTTCAGTTTAGGGAGTAAGGGTACAGAGACTCTGCGAGATGTGTGGACAGAGTAGGGTACTGCACCTTCTCTCCGTTTTATTTTCGCTGGAGTTGTTTTTAAAAGTCCCACTGACTCGCTGGGTACCACTGACTCACTGGGCACATTTGTCACATTTTCCATTCTCTGTATGAGACCCATGGCTACTGACACTTCTCTGCTCAGTAGGTTGTTGACTGTGGGACCTTCCACAACATGTATGTCGAAGCAGTACTCTGTCCCTTTGTGACAAGTGAATGTTTTGAACTTGCCTTTGTTAATTAGCCTGCCCCCTGGACCATCCAAAACAGTATGTGTATACACCACTTCGGCCTTGTCACCAATGCGTCATAGGTGTGTTGAGAAATAACACTGGTGTCAGCTCCACTGTCTATCTTAAACTCAACCTCACCTTCCCGGAGTTGCAGTTTTATTGGCCATGGCTTATTAGAGTCCTGCACAGTGATAGAGCCCAAGAAATAACCATCAGGTTCGGTTTGCTCTTCTGCATACACATCACTGACTTGTAGAGTGTGACACATAACAGCATAGTGGCCTCTCTTATGAGAGGCAACCGCACTTACGACACTCTGCACGTCTGGCTGCGCACATATCACTCTCGGGGTGCTGGTTGCAGCACCTGTCGCAGTTGCCTCGAGCTGCATATCTTGCGCCCGAGTGCTGCTGCTGCCTGGTGGGTCTTTGTGTGTGCGTCACCTCACACAACTCTGTGGCTCCACTCTGTTAGGAAATCTGTCTTTTGATCTGTTCCGACTGCCTGGCGTGTCCTTTATCCAATACTCCTATAACGAGTCTGTCCCTTACATTTTCATCTTTCACAGTTCCAAAGCTGCACGTGTTCGCCAACTCGTGTAAACAGCGGATGTATTCCTCCATGCTTTCTCCGTGCTTCTGTGCACGCTGGTGAAACTTTTCTCGCTCGTGTATGACGTTAACTTTCGGCACAAAATATTTGTCCAGTTTGTCCAGCACAGTTGCATATACTTTTTCATCTCCGTCAGCTGTATAAACGAAGGTCTTGACGATCGATTCGGCTTCACTTCCGAGCGCGTACAGCAGAGTGCACACTTGCACTTCTTCGTCCTCCTTTTCTAATTTGGTCGCGATTCTATACCTGTGGAATCTGCGTTTCCATTCAGGCCACTGCTCCGGATGGCTGAAGTCCAAGCTGCTCAGCGGTGGGAACTTTGCCATGGTTGACTTCTGACACCATGTAATGTTGGTTTAGAAAACACTCTTTATTCAACATCAGGTATGGGTTGACAAGATACAAGATACAAGATACAAGAGTTTTATTTGTCACGGCATACAGGTATACAGTGAAATGCGGGGGGTCTCGCCCGCAACGATGTGCATAATACAAGTAATAATAATAAGAGTCCAACCAATAGAGCGACATAGTGCAATAAACAAGTAAACAAAGTAGGCATATCGGTATCTGTACATGAGCTATTTACAGAGCATGGTAGGACATGCTAGGTCCTGTGGCAGTGCAGTACACTGTTAGCTACGGATGAGGCATTGGGTCTTTATGTACACTGCTATACAATGCTATATTATACAATCTCAAGCTATACTATTCTTAAAGTGACCTTTCCTTCTGTAAAGTGTCCATAGTGTGAGCATGTGCAGCATGAGTGTGTGTGTGCTCATGTTAAAGTGGCTGCTAGTGTATGAGCGTGTACAGTGTGTGTGTTGTGTGTGTGCTCATGTGTGCTTGTGCATGGAGAGTTCAGTGTTCAAGGCTCTGATGGCCTGGGGGAAGAAGCTGAGCCTAAGTCTCTCTGTCCTCGTTACTGGTGCTCGCAGGCGTTTGCCTGACCGCAGCAGCATGAACAGGCTGTTGTTGGGGTGGTGAGGGTTTTTCATTATCCTGCAGGCTCTGGATTTGCACCTCTTGTTGTATAGGACCTGCAGGGTTGGTAGTGCAATACCCGTGGTACGCTCGGCTGAGCGCACCACTCTCTGTAGGGCCTTCTTGTCCTGTGCCATGCTGTTGCCATACCAGGCAGTGATGTTTCCAGTTAAGATGCTCTCTACAGCTCTGGAGTAGAAGTACTGGAGTATCTTCCCAGATACTCTGAACTTCCTTAACTGTCTCAGGTGGTAGAGGCGCTGCTTCGCCTTTTTTTACGACTGAGTCTATGTGTGTTGTCCATGTCAGGTCCTCTGAGATGTGGACCCCCAGGTACTTGAAGCTGCTCACCCTGTCCACCGTAGCCCCGTTTATCCTCAGTGGTGTGTGTGTCTCCTGCTGTCTCCTCCTAAAATCCACGATCAGCTCCTTGGTTTTACCAATGTTCAGGAGCAGGCTGTTGTCCTGGCACCAGCGTTCCAGTACCTCAACCTCCTCCCGGTAGGCCTTCTCGTCATTGTCCGAGATCAGCCCCACCACCACTGTGCCGTCCGCAAACTTCACTATGGAGTTGGAGCTGAACTCGGCCACACAGTCGTGTGTGTATAGTGAGTACAGCAGGGGGCTCAGAACACAGCCCTGGGGGGACCCGATGCTCAGGGTGATGGTGTTGGAGGTCTGACCCCCCACCCTGACCGCCTGGGGCCTTTCGCTCAGAAAGTCCAGTATCCAGGCGCTCAGAGCGGAGCTCAGACCCAGCTCGATCAGCTTGTCCACCAGTCTGGTGGGGACTATGGTGTTGAACGCTGAGCTGTAGTCAATGAACAACAGTCTCACATAGCCCCCCTTCTGTCGGTCCCGGTGAGAGAGGGTGCTGTGCAGTACTTGGGAGACCGCATCATCAGTGGACCTGTTTGGCCTGTATGCAAATTGCATAGGGTCCATATCACTGGGGAGGGAGGCACAAATGTGATCCTTGACCAGCCTCTCGAAACATTTCATGGCCACAGAGGTGAGTGCCACCGGTCTGTAGTCATTGAGACCTGTTGTGGAGGGTTTCTTTGGTACATCTTGAAGCAGGCAGGGACCACTGACTCCGCCAGGGATCGATTAAATATGGCGGTGAACACAGGGGCTAGCTGGTTAGCACAGGACTTAAGTATGCATCCTGTTATTCCATCTGGGCCAGCAGCTTTTCTGGTGTTCACCTGCATAAATGCTCTTCTCACACTGTGTACCGACAACGAAAGAGCGTCCCCGCCCCCCCGCAGTTGCCCCCCCCCCCTCCACAACAGCCGGCGCGCCAGTGACGTCACTAGCCGTTGAGCTAGCGGCGCCACTGTCTACACCAAACCGAGCGTAGAAAGAGTTGAGTTTGAAAGCGAGAGAGGCGTCGTCGCTCCCCATTGAGGGGGCGCTGACTTTGTAGTCAGTTATCGTCCTCAGTCCCCGCCATAAGCCTCTTGTGTCGTTTTGTGCCATTTGTGTCTCCAATTTATCAGCATATGTCCGTTTTGCAAGTTTTACAGCCTTGCGCAGAGTATAGACTGTAGCCTTGTACTCCTCCATGTTTCCTGACTCTCTGCCCAGGTTGTAGGCAGTGGTGCGGGATTTCAGAGCTGCTCTGATAGTACTATCCACCCACGATTTCTGGTTAGGGAAGACCCGCACCTTTTTAGTAGGGACAATACTATCAGCCAGTGTTGTAATGAAGCTCACCACAGTGACTTGGAACACGACTGCATGCTTGGCTGGCTACTCCCGGGATCAGTGGCGGACTCAGGCTGTTTGAAGGGCAGGGGTGAAAAGAAAAAAAGGGCACCTACTTCACAACATGGGACCCCATCAGTGAGCAAAAAGCTATGATGCGTCATGTACGGTGAAATTGTTATGGTTTGTAACCGACCCCAATCGCACAACACAAGACAGGTATGATGGTTTGCCAAGAAACAGATATTTATTGAACAACAGGGAAATACAGGGAAAAGGGCACTGTCCCTTTAAGGGAGAATCACAAACACAGGAATATAATATGAGGGGAAGGAAAGGTGCCTTTAAGAGGCGGGCAGGAAAAGGGAACACTAAGGGAAAGTTAGGGAACGCCTAAGGGAAGGTTAAGGGAACGCCTTGGGACAGAGGAACTAGAGACTAGGTAAACCAGGGACAAGGAGAACTAGGGAGAGAGGACTAGGGACTAGGAGAGCTAGGGAACAGGAGAAACGGGGACTAGGGGAACTAGGGACAAGGAACTAGGTGGAACTAGAAGGGGAGAACTTGGGACCAGGAACTAGGTGGAACTAGAAAGGGGAGAACTAGGGAACAGGAACTAGGTGGAACTAGAAGGGGAGAACTTGGGACCAGGAACTAGGTGGAACTAGAAAGGGGAGAACTAGGGAAACAGGAACTAGGTGGAACTAGAAAGGGGAGAACTAGGGAACAGGAACTAGGTGGAACTAGAAAGGGGACTGAGGCCCGCGGAGGCGGGCTGGGGTACAGGGAGGAACTGGGAGGACTGGTGGAAATCATCTGGGCCGCTCTGCAGGACAGAGGAGATAGTTAATGCACAAAAGGGAAAAAACAGAGCAGGTGCAGAACAGTCCAAATAACAAAGTGAACAAAGTAATAATATCTTCGTGTGACAAACACACAGGGGGAGATGTAAAGTCCAAAAATACTATTCTAAGTGAGAACCAAAAACAGAGGCATTACGCTGGGAGATGAAATGTCCAAACTAACTAACAGAGGCAATACGCTGGGAGATGAAATGTCCAAACTAACTTACAGAGGCAATACGCTGGGAGAGTGACATCACAATCAAACTCACCCAGGCGTATGCGTAAAGGTACAGGAACAGCAGCGGGAACGGGGGCAAGTGGCACTACGCTGAGTGAGTGACATCACAATCAAAACTCACCCAGGCGTATGCGTAAAGGTACGGGGACAGCAGCGGGAACGAGGGCAAGGGCACTACGCTGAGTGAGTGACATCACAATCAAAACTCACCCAGGCGTATGCGTAAAGGTACGGGGACAGCAGCGGGAACGGGGGCAAGGGCACTACGCTGAGTGAGTGACATCACAATCAAAACTCACCCAGGCGTATGCGTAAAGGTACAGGGACAGCAACGGGAACGAAGGCATCGCCACCGGGGCGGCTGGCTGTCCGAGCCGAGGGAGAGAGTGCTGGAACAGTGGCGGTGACGAGGGCATCGTCCACCGGGTAGCCGCTGTCGGAGCCGAGGAACAGAGTGCTGGAACAGTGGCGGTGACGAGGGCATCGTCCACCGGGTAGCCGCTGTCGGAGCCGAGGAACAGAGTGCGCGCCACACCTTGGTGTGCGCGTCGGAACAGGGAGCTGGAACAGTGGCGGTGGCGAGGATGTCGTCCACCGGGTAGCCACTGTCGGAGCTGAGGAACAGAGTGCGCGCCACACCTTGGTGTGCGCGTCGGAACAGTGGCGGTGGCGAGGATGTCGTCCACCGGGTAGCCACTGACGGAGCCGAGGAACAGAGTGCGCGCCACACCTTGGTGTGCGCGTCGGAACAGTGGCGGTGGCGAGGATGTCGTCCACCGGGTAGCCACTGATGGAGCCGAGGAACAGAGTGCGCGCCACACCTTGGTGTGCGCGTCGGAACAGTGAGACGCCTCGGGGTGCGTCTGCGAGGAGGAGTGTGCCAAGCACGAAGGTCTGGAAGATGCGCGTCTGTGCGCTGGTACGGAGGAGCGTGCCAAGCTCGAAGGTCCTTGGAAGATGCGCGTTGCGCGCTGGTCTGGAGAGCGTGCCAAGCTCGAGGGTTCTTGGAAGATGCGCGTTGCGCGCTGGTCTGAAGAGCGTGCCAAGCTCGAGCGTCCTTGGAAGATGCGCGTTGCGCGCTGGTCTGGAGAGCGTGCCAAGCTCGAGCGTCCTTGGAAGATGCGCGTTGCGCGCTGAGGACTGGAGAGCGTCTGCGCTGGTCTGGATGTGCGTCAGGACGAACAGCTGCGCGGGGGTCTGCAGTGGAACGCTGGGGTGCCTCCCGTGGAAGTACAGGGAGCGCAGACCAGTCTCCCCCACAGGCAACGGCGACAGCTGGCGAAGGCTGGAGCAAACATCTCGACGCCGGAGAATGGAACAGCATAGGCAGACAGAGGATCTCCCGAAAGAGTCTAGATGTTTAGAGAATATGACTCGGCAAGTATACAACACGACCCCACGCCCAAACGAGGGGAAGAGCCCTGGTATTTAAAGCCCACAGGGGGACTAATTAGCCTGCCACCACAGGTGCGAGAGATAATAGAATATCAAACAGGTGTGGCCACTAAGGGTAAGGAACGAGAGGGTGGGGGCTAGAGAGAGTGAGTAGGGAATTCCTAACAGTAGGCTTAAAGAAGACAGAGAATAGGGAATTCCTAACAGTAGGCTTAAAGAAGACAGAGAAAAGGTAGTGAGCAGCGGGCAAAACCTCACAGTATCCCCCCCTCCAACGGGAGCCACCCGGCGA
Source organism: Notolepis coatsorum (assembly GCF_963971535.1). Classification (NCBI taxonomy): domain Eukaryota; kingdom Metazoa; phylum Chordata; class Actinopteri; order Aulopiformes; family Paralepididae; genus Notolepis; species Notolepis coatsorum. The sequence continues at coordinate 195,894,782 of NC_140165.1, forward strand.
CCCAAAACAAATACAGACAGAGTGGCAGGGGGCAAAACAAGAGGTACTGGCCAAGCCAGCAGGGGAAGCCACCACAAGAGTGGGGCTAGCAAAAGAAACAGGGTCGCCGAGGGGTAACTAGGGTAGCAGAGGGGCAACTGGGGGAACTGGTCTAGAGGAACTGGGTCTAGAGAACTAGTCTAGCGAACTGGGCAAGAGAACTGGTCTAGAGAACTGGTTTAGAGAACTGGTCTAGAGAAACTGAGGGGCAAGCAGGGTAGCTAAGGGGTAACCATGGAAGCACCGGGAAAGGGCTAGCAGAGGGAAAGGGTAGCTGCCAGGGCACTGATAGCTACAGGGCCTATGCTAGCTGTACTGCTACATCAACATAGAGGCTGCGCTAGCTGCCGGAGCTAGGCTGGCAGACAGGGCTGGACCAGCATGAGAGCACAAGCTAGCTGGAAGGACAGTCCTAGCTGTGTGAGAAAAACTGACCTTGCTAGCTGAAAGGGCAGTCCTAGCAGTGGGATAAACTACACAAAAAAGTGGAGGCCATGCAGAGGGACCGGGTTAGCTGCTTGGGCCTGGCTAGCTACAGGGCCTATGCCAGCTGCAAGGCTGCATAAACATAGAGGCTGTGCTAACAGCCGGGGCCAAGCTAGCAGACCGGGGCCATGCAGAGGGAAACTGGGTTAGCCGCCAGGGCATGGCTAGCTACAGGGGGGTCAAACAGGGCAAAACGGAAAGCAAACAGGGGAGCTAACCGGGGAGACTAACAAGCTAAACAGGGGAGTAACAGGCTAACAAGGGAGCTAAACAGGACTAACAAGGAAGCTAAACTGGGCTAACAGGGAAGCTAACAGGGGAGCTAGAGGGGACAAGAAAAAAAAAGGCAAACACAACATACACAGTCTGTGCTGGCTGGGGTCGTAGACTTGGTGGGGTCGTACTGTTATGGTTTGTAACCGACCCCAATCGCACAACACAAGACAGGTATGATGGTTTGCCAAGAAACAGATATTTATTGAACAACAGGGAAATACAGGGAAAAGGGCACTGTCCCTTTAAGGGAGAATCACAAACACAGGAATATAATATGAGGGGAAGGAAAGGTGCCTTTAAGAGGCGGGCAGGAAAAGGGAACACTAAGGGAAAGTTAGGGAACGCCTAAGGGAAGGTTAAGGGAACGCCTTGGGACAGAGGAACTAGAGACTAGGTAAACCAGGGACAAGGAGAACTAGGGAGAGAGGACTAGGGACTAGGAGAGCTAGGGAACAGGAGAAACGGGGACTAGGGGAACTAGGGACAAGGAACTAGGTGGAACTAGAAGGGGAGAACTTGGGACCAGGAACTAGGTGGAACTAGAAAGGGGAGAACTAGGGAACAGGAACTAGGTGGAACTAGAAGGGGAGAACTTGGGACCAGGAACTAGGTGGAACTAGAAAGGGGAGAACTAGGGAAACAGGAACTAGGTGGAACTAGAAAGGGGAGAACTAGGGAACAGGAACTAGGTGGAACTAGAAAGGGGACTGAGGCCCGCGGAGGCGGGCTGGGGTACAGGGAGGAACTGGGAGGACTGGTGGAAATCATCTGGGCCGCTCTGCAGGACAGAGGAGATAGTTAATGCACAAAAGGGAAAAAACAGAGCAGGTGCAGAACAGTCCAAATAACAAAGTGAACAAAGTAATAATATCTTCGTGTGACAAACACACAGGGGGAGATGTAAAGTCCAAAAATACTATTCTAAGTGAGAACCAAAAACAGAGGCATTACGCTGGGAGATGAAATGTCCAAACTAACTAACAGAGGCAATACGCTGGGAGATGAAATGTCCAAACTAACTTACAGAGGCAATACGCTGGGAGAGTGACATCACAATCAAACTCACCCAGGCGTATGCGTAAAGGTACAGGAACAGCAGCGGGAACGGGGGCAAGTGGCACTACGCTGAGTGAGTGACATCACAATCAAAACTCACCCAGGCGTATGCGTAAAGGTACGGGGACAGCAGCGGGAACGAGGGCAAGGGCACTACGCTGAGTGAGTGACATCACAATCAAAACTCACCCAGGCGTATGCGTAAAGGTACGGGGACAGCAGCGGGAACGGGGGCAAGGGCACTACGCTGAGTGAGTGACATCACAATCAAAACTCACCCAGGCGTATGCGTAAAGGTACAGGGACAGCAACGGGAACGAAGGCATCGCCACCGGGGCGGCTGGCTGTCCGAGCCGAGGGAGAGAGTGCTGGAACAGTGGCGGTGACGAGGGCATCGTCCACCGGGTAGCCGCTGTCGGAGCCGAGGAACAGAGTGCTGGAACAGTGGCGGTGACGAGGGCATCGTCCACCGGGTAGCCGCTGTCGGAGCCGAGGAACAGAGTGCGCGCCACACCTTGGTGTGCGCGTCGGAACAGGGAGCTGGAACAGTGGCGGTGGCGAGGATGTCGTCCACCGGGTAGCCACTGTCGGAGCCGAGGAACAGAGTGCGCGCCACACCTTGGTGTGCGCGTCGGAACAGGGAGCTGGAACAGTGGCGGTGGCGAGGATGTCGTCCACCGGGTAGCCACTGTCGGAGCTGAGGAACAGAGTGCGCGCCACACCTTGGTGTGCGCGTCGGAACAGTGGCGGTGGCGAGGATGTCGTCCACCGGGTAGCCACTGACGGAGCCGAGGAACAGAGTGCGCGCCACACCTTGGTGTGCGCGTCGGAACAGTGGCGGTGGCGAGGATGTCGTCCACCGGGTAGCCACTGATGGAGCCGAGGAACAGAGTGCGCGCCACACCTTGGTGTGCGCGTCGGAACAGTGAGACGCCTCGGGGTGCGTCTGCGAGGAGGAGTGTGCCAAGCACGAAGGTCTGGAAGATGCGCGTCTGTGCGCTGGTACGGAGGAGCGTGCCAAGCTCGAAGGTCCTTGGAAGATGCGCGTTGCGCGCTGGTCTGGAGAGCGTGCCAAGCTCGAGGGTTCTTGGAAGATGCGCGTTGCGCGCTGGTCTGAAGAGCGTGCCAAGCTCGAGCGTCCTTGGAAGATGCGCGTTGCGCGCTGAGGACTGGAGAGCGTCTGCGCTGGTCTGGATGTGCGTCAGGACGAACAGCTGCGCGGGGGTCTGCAGTGGAACGCTGGGGTGCCTCCCGTGGAAGTACAGGGAGCGCAGACCAGTCTCCCCCACAGGCAACGGCGACAGCTGGCGAAGGCTGGAGCAAACATCTCGACGCCGGAGAATGGAACAGCATAGGCAGACAGAGGATCTCCCGAAAGAGTCTAGATGTTTAGAGAATATGACTCGGCAAGTATACAACACGACCCCACGCCCAAACGAGGGGAAGAGCCCTGGTATTTAAAGCCCACAGGGGGACTAATTAGCCTGCCACCACAGGTGCGAGAGATAATAGAATATCAAACAGGTGTGGCCACTAAGGGTAAGGAACGAGAGGGTGGGGGCTAGAGAGAGTGAGTAGGGAATTCCTAACAGTAGGCTTAAAGAAGACAGAGAATAGGGAATTCCTAACAGTAGGCTTAAAGAAGACAGAGAAAAGGTAGTGAGCAGCGGGCAAAACCTCACATAAATAGTCTTCATCCTTGATTAGTATAACCACACCTCTATGATAAAAACACACAGGGAACAATACACCTTTCAAATGTTTATTTCACCTCATTGTTATGGTGTTTGAAAAGTAGATTTATCATGTTGTTTGAAAAGTAAATTATCATGGTGTTTGAAAAGTAAATTATCATGGTGTTTGAGAAGTGGATGTATCTTAGTGTTTGAAACTTAGATTTATCATGGTGTTTGAAAAGTAGATTATCATGGTGTTTGAAGGCCTGCCCTAAACCATTGCTGCAGTGGTACTGTGCATTTCTCAATGCTAAAGATATCAGTGAGGAATATAAATATTTGGGAAACAGCATTTTAATATGGTCTGGGTTGAAAAATAGTGAACCTATTTGTAACTGAGGGGTACAATTCCCTGACTGTATTGATAAGTATGGTATCATTAAACCATACAGTACAGTAAAGTACAGTAATTATGTACTTTAATTACTGGCCATACAGTACACGATATATGAATATGATGAACACTTCCCACAATGAAATCGGTTCCAGTCAAAGGTATTAATCAAGTATTTAATGGAGCAAAAGGTACATATGATACTTATATTACATTTGATTGCACTTGTAAGGCAAATTAGTATTCGTAGGCAAATCAACACTGAATGTTTCAAGTTCAAGTTTCAAGTTTCTTTAATAGTTGTCATACAGAAGTACAGAATACTTTTGTACAAAATGCTTCTTACTGTTGCGCTCCAGAGACTGTGCATGACAAGATAAGTATGAAATAAAAACATAGTAAAAATTAGAAGTAAAAAAAGAGGTCACAGTGTTCAGTTTAGACATATGTACAATGTTCGTAGACGTAGTTACCATACAATATACAATACTGTGCAGTGTACTAATATACAATACTATATAGTGCAAGGCATAAATGGACGAGGTGCAGTTTAGGTACAATTCACAGTAGGTGTACGAGTTGTAGTGCAAATCCTTTATCAATAAATATAAAGTGTAAGTGTGTTTGTGTGATCTAAAGTGTGGAGAGTGGGTGCTGCAGTGTGTTGTTTGTTTGAGTGAGTGTGTGCGTGTGGGTGTGTGTGCTGTGTGCATTTGATGGTTGTTGCATAGTGATTATTGTTCGTTTAGCGATTATTGTTCGTTTAGCAGCCTGATGGCCTGGGGATAGAAGCTCCTTCTGAGTCTTTCTGTGCTCGCCATAAGACTCCGGTATCGCTTGCCTGACGGCAGCAGTTCAAAGAGGCAGTTGTTCGGGTGGCTCGAGTCCTTAATAATTCTCTTAGCCTTCCCCTTGCACCGCTTGTTGTAAATGTTCTGGAGGGTGGGAAGCCCCCCTCTAATTGTGCGTTCGGCTGAACGTGTCACTCTTTGTAGTCTGCTACGGTCTTGTGCAGTGCTATTCCCAAACCAGGAGGTGATGTTGCCGGTCAGGATGCTCTCTATTGTACATGAGTAGAAGTTCCTAAGGATCTTCTGACTGACTTGGAACTTCCTTAGGCGCCTGAGGAAGTAGAGGCGTTGTCGTGCCTTCTTCACAACACTGTCAATGTGTGTGGTCCATGTCAAGTCCTCGGATATGTGGGCTCCGAGGTACTTGAAACTGTTCACTCTCTCAACTGGTGCCCCGTCGATGCTGAGGGGGCTGTAGTCCTTGACCCCCGACCTCCTGAAGTCCACAATCATCTCTTTTGTTTTGCTGACGTTCAGGGAGAGGCAGTTCTCCTGACACCACTGTGACAGGTTCTCTACCTCTTCCAGGTAGGCCCTTTCGTCGTTGGCAGAGATCAGGCCCACCACTACTGTGTCATCAGCAAATTTGATGATGGTGTTGTTGTTCCGCTGTGCTACGCAGTCATGTGTGTACAGGGAGTAGAGGAGGGGGCTCAGAACACAGCCCTGGGGGGCCCCTATGTTGAGCGTGATGGATGAGGAGGTGCAGTTGCCGGCTCTTACCACCTGGGGTCTGCCCGTCAGGAAGTCCAGGACCCACTGGCACAGGTCATAGTTCAAGCCCAGGTCCCTGAGCTTGGCTATGAGTTTGGAGGGGACTATGGTATTGAATGCTGAGCTGTAGTCGATGAACAGCATTCTCTGTATGTACAAGAATGTCCATTCTCTGGTTACGCAGGAGGCAAGTATACAACCTGGCTCTTAGGGAATTATATCTATGGTACACTTAATGATATAGCGGGATATACTGGAAGGGGTCCTCCCGGTTGTAAGCCGGCAGGGGGGGTAGGAGAGCTGTCGGTAGTAGAACGTCTGGTCAACGATATCTAGGGAGACTTCGAGTACAGAAGATAGACTCTTGATCCGCAGACGAATACAGCTTGGTTCTCTTGTAGGCTGTAGCTCCACAGTGAAGAAAGCTAGGCGGCCTCAGGCTCTCTGAGCGCCGACTCGACCTTGACTCCTCTCGGGGTAAATCCAACACTCACAGGCGTCGGCCATTATCCGCTCCACAAATCACAGTACCAAAGCAAATATATATTACAGCCGCACAGGGCTATGCAGACGTCGGGTAGGTAATCCAGTGTACATGTCCATTCGGTCCTCGCCTAGATCTCCTCGGATGAAAGCGCCATGTGGTCGGCCCAGCCTGGATAAGAATCTAGCTAACACGAGGAAGCGTGGGAGATGCTGGTCACTTTAGAACTCTAACCGCACGATGCACCATACACAATAGACTATTATTAACTTAATAGAAATACGTCGCACTCGACGGTACAGTGCCAAACTCTGACAATTCAGTTATTAATTCGCACGCGGTCTCAATGCTATTCTGGGGCCAAACAGGCCATACTTCACCGCACGTCGTATCGTGGGTGAGGCTTCACTTAGTGGGTAACAAACTAGGTTAACTAACTTCTGTATCCACCTGCGCTATATTTATATGCACGGTGAACAAATAGTGCCACTCTCATTTCTGTCGCCGTATCCCTGGGCAGGGCCGGGGCTAGTACAGACATGTCTTGTCGGTAACTTTGAACTTGACTCCGGGGGCTGGTCCCCTGGCGCCTGGTCCTTTGTCCAATAGGAGAATGAACTATTATGGGCTATAGTAGGCTAAAGGGATATTCCGTGTATATGTACAAGGAATATACAAGGGATATCAAACGATATACAAATACTATTCAATATATATCAACAAATAAATATATATACTCGGTTTAATCTGATCCTTCGTAACAGCCGCCCCCTAATTAGTCCCACCTAATTAGCTAAGCAGAGACAGATTAACCGCACTGTCCACTACTCAATGTCTGCTGTGAGGGTCAGTCAATTCACAAAGTCATGGGGTCATGGTCGTCATCGATAGTATCGGGGAGCCTTGGCAGTTCTATTAGCCTCGCCACGGGTCGGGTGTAGGTCCGCCCTTGGACAAGCACTTCAGCTGCTCGGACCTTTCCGTCGGCACCGGTGATCACTTTGCTTACGCGGCCAGCCGGCCACATAGCTCGGGGTAGTGACTGGTCGATAATCATGACGACTGTTCCTTCTGTCAAATTGTCTCTCTCTTTTACCCATTTCTGGCGGGTCTGTAGAGACGGTAGGTAGTGGAGTAGGAAGCTGTTCCAAAACTTGTCAGCCAATACTTGACTGTACCTCCACATTCTTCGGCCGTTCGCTTCTTCAGGCCTGTACATTGTCTGGGGTAGCGCGGGGTCCAGCCGCACCATCAAGAGTGTGTTGGGGGTGACTGGGTCGACATCTGCTACATCACTTGAGACGTAACCGAGGGGCTTTGAGTTCAATACTCCCTCGATCTCCGTGAGGACTGTCATTAAGACTTCTTCCGCCACGGTCTGGGCCCCAAGCACGGCGTACAGGGCTGTCTTGATGGAACGTACTTCTCGTTCCCAGGTTCCACCGAAGTGAGGTGCGTTCGGGGGATTAAACTGGAAGTCAATCTGGGATGGAGCGAGGTGGGTCTTAAGTTCTGGGCCCATAGCTTGGAAGCTCTCTCTCAGCTCTCTTTCTCCGCCTTTGAAGTTTGTCCCGTGATCAGACAATAATGTAGACGGTTTTCCTTTCCGTGATGTGAATCTTCGGAAGGCCATAAGGAATGAGTCTGTGCTCATGGTTGGAAGGAGTTCGATATGTATCGCTCGGGTGGTCATGCATTTGAATACAATACCCCACCGCTTCTCGGTTCCTCTTCCTTTCTTTATATACAGCGGGCCGAAACAGTCCATACCGGTGGAGTGAAAGGGCTTGTCGCCGAGTCGGAGGCGACAGGGAGGTAGGTCTGCCATCCGGGGTATACTGGGCTGTGCTCGCCACTTACGACAGTCTAGACAGGTTCGCTGGAAGCGCCGCACTGCTTCTCTCCCTTGCAGTATCCAATAACGACGTCTGATCTCCGCGAAGACTCTCTCTGCCCCTGCGTGGTGCACATCCTCGTCGTATTTCTTTATGATCAGCTCTGTGACCTTGTGTCGGCCGTTCAAGACTATCGGGTACTTGACGTCATCCGGTAAGTCTGGGGCTCTCCGCAGACGACCACCCACTCTGATGAGACTATGGGCGTCGCTCTCGGGTGCTAGGTGGAGCAGTCTGCTGTCTGATGGGACGGGCTTTGCTCCCTGTAGACAGTCTAGCTCGTCGGGGAACGAGTCTCTCTGGGCTCGTTGTAGTAGAAGAAGTTCTGCTTCTTCGTAGTCAGCTGCTGAAATGTCAGTAGTGGGCTGAACCTCTGGGTGGTGCCACAGAAATGTCTTTAGCTGCGCACTCTCTAGGGTGAGGCAATCGTCTATGTCGGGGTCTGTGGAGACGAGTGTGTTCAATCCACAGAACATAGATTTCTTGTTTTCGGCCTCCTCTTTACTCGCCTCCCGTGGGGTGGGTGTAGGCCACTCTTCTTCCGGGAGCTTGAGAAACTCTGGTCCGTCACTGTATAGGTTGTGACGGGTGAGGTCATCCAGGGACATTCCCCGGGTGATGACGTCAGCTGGGTTGTGTTTTGTGTCCACATACCTCCAGCTCGCTACTTCTGTTAACTCTTGAATCTCTGTGACTCTGACTCCCACGAAGACCTTGTATCTGCACGAATCAGACCGGATCCATGTGAGTACTGTTGTGGAGTCTGACCACAAGATTGTTCTTTGCACCGGAATGGTGAGTTCACGTTGGATTAACGTGGCGAGCTGCGCTCCTGCTAGGGCTGCGCAGAGCTCTAGACGTGGGATAGATTGTTGCTTTCGTGGGGCTATTCTTGAGCAAGCCAGGATGAAAGCAGTATGTATTTCTCCTCCCTCCTCTCGGGCACGCAAGTAAGCCCCCGAACCGTAGGCTACTTCGGAGGCATCGCTGAAGACGTGTAGATCCATCTTGCATGTCTCTGGCCTCACTGTGGGTGGGAAGTAGCTGCGGCGTATGTTAACACCTGGGCGTGAGCGGAGTTCCGTCTCCCACTCTCTCCATGTGGATGCAAGGTGTTCGGGTATGGGGTCGTCCCAGCCCTGGTCCTTGTCCCATAACGCTCTTACAATCATCTTTGCCCTGGTGGTGTAAGGTAGAATACATCCCAACGGGTCATATTGTCTGGCGAGTGTTCTGTATACACTCCGTCTGGTGGTCGGTAGTGCCGTCGACCTTCCCTGCTCCTTGGTCAGGGGTTTGTGTCTATAATGGAGCGAGTCTGTTTTGAAGCGCCAGACTAGTCCTAGTGTCATTTCTTGGGCTTCTCCTGGGATGGTCGCCATCCAGGTCTCGCTGCTCGCTGCCTTGTCCTCGGGGGAGAGGCTGCGCAATACTTGCAGGTCGCTGCTGGCCCACTGCCTGAGATCAAAGCCGCCTTTGATCAGGGAGGCGCGGAGCTTGAGTAGAAGAGCCTCGGCTTCTTCTGCCGTCGAGACGCTTTGCAAACAGTTGTCCACGTAGAAACTATTTCCTACACTTTGTCGGACCTCTTCATCTGCTGCTGGGTCCTCTGCAACGTGTTTTTGCAGTGCAAACGTAGCACAGCATGGGCTGCATGTGGTTCCGAAAGGGAGGACTTCCCATTGATAGATGGCTGGTTGCTCATCCCCGATCCTCTCTCTCCATAGGAACCGCAGCAGGGGCTTGTCCTCCTCCACTAGTCTCACCTGCAGGAACATCCCTTTGATGTCGCCGCTGATGGCCACCTGGTCCTGGCGGAAACGTAGTAACACGCCTAGTAGAGAGGGGCCGAGTGTTGGGCCGGGCAAGAGCTCTTTATTCAGATTTTGTGATCCGATCTGGTAGCTGCAGTTGAACACAATACAATCCTTGCCGTTGTGGTGGACTTTGTGGTGCGGCACGTACCATGATTCGGTCGTCTGATCGGCCTCTTTAATGTCAATTTTCTTTATGTGTCCCGCTGTGATTAGCTTGTTAATCTCAGCGCGGTACACAGTCTCTTGAGCGGGGTCTCTGGCTAGGCGCCGCTCTGTGTTCAATAGATACCGCTCCGTCGCTTCTTTTGTGGCGTGAAAGGTAGGCATACCCTCTCGCCTCAGGAGTGGAGTTGCGTATCTCATCACTCCGTTGACGTTGACTCTCTTTGTCCCGTGCTCGAGGAGGGCTATAGCGTAAATGTCTTCCTTGGAACGAATGTCTTTCTTTTCGTTCTTAAAGGGCATTGTCTCTAGTGTCCATAGCCTCTCGACGTGCTGTAGGAGAGTGGTGTCTTCTTCTGTCACTCTGGAGTGGAGGCAGTTAGTGGCTGCTGTTCGGTTAAGAGACTTAGCGAGGGGGCCTTGTAATGTCCATCCTAGGCGGGTCTCGACTGCTGCAGGACAGCCTCTGGGTCCTGTGTGGACCCGGTCTATCGGGACTATGAGGTCTGCATGGTCGGAGCCTATCAGCAGGGTCGGGGTGGCACCGTCTATGAGCGGGATAGGTAGTTGGCGCAGGTGCACATATTTATCCATCAGCTTGGCGATGGGGTAGGTGTACTGTGATAGGCCTATTTCTTGGCTGGTGAAAGCATTAGTAATCCTATACCGTCTCTCTGGCTGCCCGCTTGCTGCGATAGTGAAGGAGACATTCTCGCCCTTTATCGTCTTTAGATCTCTTCTTATTGTCCGAATCGTCATCTGGTTTTCGCTCCCCCGCAGCCCCAGCTGGGCCGCAGCGGACGCGAGGAGAAGGGTCTTCTCTGACCCGTCGTCAAGGACGGCGTAAGTGTCCATGACCTTATCTTGGTAACTCAGTGTTACGCGGACCACCTTTAAGAGCACCTGGGCGCCCCCGCTGCTAGCGGGGTCAATGTACATAATACTTGCCTTTGTGCTGCTTGAAGGTGCAGGCTTTCTTCTGTTACTGTCGTGTAGGACATCTAGGTGGGCTCCGTCACACCGACTACACCTCTTCTTTAAGCGGCAATCGGCTGCCATGTGACTGTGCGCACATCGGTAACAGCGTCGGTTGGACTTTATCCATTGACTCACTTCTTCAGTGGTCATCTTCTTGAACATGTCACATTGTGACAACCAGTGTTCCTTTTCGCAGTACGGGCACACCATATTCCACTTCTCTTTCATCGAGGGGGTACTGTGGTTCTTGCTGCTCGGTACTGATTCTGATTGGTGCATGACAGTCACCAATCTTCGGCCATCGTTTGCTCTCCTAGGTCCCTCTCTGGAGCTTGGTGTGCTCCGCACGAACGTATCCAATCGTAGGCTGCTGACTTCTCTCGCCAGGAAGTCGGCTAGGTCTAGGAGGGATGGCTCGGGACCGTTAGGATCACGGTGGTATCTTTGCCGCCTGAAGCGCTCTTGTCGGGCGGGCGGCAGCTTCTCTAAAATCCTCTCGACATTAGAGTTTGCGTATAGTTCGTGCATACCCTTTTCTCGTTGCGCCCCCAGCATCCCTACCAGGGATTGTACTTTGATAGACAGGTCGTCTAGTGAGCGATTGTCTGGTGCTGGGGGTAGGCGGTCAATATGCCTTATCTCTTGTATTACGTAATCCCATATGCGTCCATATCTTTGGTCGAGCGCTGCTAGAGCCGCTGTGTATGGGGTAGTAGAGGTGGCATAGGCCAGCGCTATGTTGTGCGCTCGGGGCACCTTGAGGTGCTTCAATAGGATAGCATACTTGTGGCGTTCATCAGCTACGTCAACCATCATTGTCTCTAAGCACATCCGTAACTCCGTGTACTGTGCTCGGTTCTCATGGGTGAAGTCTGGAAACGTCGGTGTGCCAATGTATGACGCCGTAGATGGCTGGCACATCGGTGAGCGTTGGAAGAGAGGCCTCCTAGGCGAGTCTCCTCTTACGCCTCTCGGTGGGCTGGTACCGGCAGGGTACCATGGCCCGCGTATCCAGGTGCTATTCCTCGGGACTGGTCGTGCGTCATGCTCACCCGTGAATAGAGTCGGGGGTCTGTAGCGCAGAGCCGCGGGGGTAGAGCCTGGGCTGTACTGGACCTCCTGGTCCTGTGGAGTACTGTGCTGCTGTCGGGCTTGACTCTCCTCCTCTCCCTCTTCTTCTTCTGTCAGGTCATCTAGATCCTGTAGTCGTCTATTTAGCCTCTCCGCGGTGTACACCGTTCCTTCCTTGTAGCTGGGTCTCACTGGGACCGGTCGGGGAAGGGGTTCGGAGGGGGGTATAGGCTCTCTCTGGTGGTCGGGCTCAGGGTCGCTTAATCGGTTAGGGGAGGGTGCCCTTGACCCGTGTCTTGACGAGGCCCTGGAACCCCGTGTGGAGGGAGGGGGTGTTGCCCTGGCGATCAGCTGCTCCATTAGCTGCGCTTGTAATCGGTCGCTCTCGGCTTCGCGCTTGGTGAGAGCGATGTCGCGCTCTGCTTCTCTTTGGGCACCGGCAGCGGCGCGCTGGGCTTCGGCGGCGGCGCGCTGGGCTTCGGCGTGGTCTCTTACCATATTCTCTTCCGTCTGAAGGCGTCTAATCTCTAGACGTATACGATCTTCGTCGCTCCGTTGCTGCGCTTGGAGGCGTTCTCTTTCCATGGAAGAATGTTCGCGCTCACTAAGCGTCTGTGCTTGGAGTCGATCGCGCTCTGTTGAGGCTGCTAGGCTGGCGAGGAACGCCTGTGCCAGCATCTTGTCCGCCTCGCTGGGGGAAGACGCTGGTTGAGGTGATCCGCTCCTGGCAGTACTCGTTGGAGATGCGTTCTCCTGCGGGGAGTCCTGGAGCTCTATCTCCTGGGCGCTCTCCTCTTCTTGTACCGTGCAGAGTTCCATCTCTGGAGGGTTGTCTTCCTCCCGGAGCTCTCCGGGGACTACTTCTTCGGTCTTGGCGGGGGGTAAAGTCGTGTCGGTTCCCTCCTGGTCCCCACCGTGAGCTTGGTCAGTTACATTAGAACCCACTAGGGCCTCTGTGGTCGGGGTATCCTGGTTGATAGGGTCGGACATAATTTTACTTTCTACTTTTACCGCGTTTACCGTCTGTAGAAGGCTAGGTAGTATACTGGCAGCGTAATCCTCTAAGTACTGAGGTGGCTGCCGTCTACGCTGCGGGCGATCTACTTTAGGAGGACCGTTTTGTGGAGTGTTCATCATAGGCCATTTCAATATTAATACCACTATATTAATATTACACTAGTTATTATCCGGCTCGAAGGACCAATTGTAACTGAGGGGTACAATTCCCTGACTGTATTGATAAGTATGATATCATTAAACCACTACCGCTTTATGTACTTTAATTACTGGCCATACAGTACACGATATATGAATATGATGAACACTTCCCACAATGAAATCGGTTCCAGTCAAAGGTATTAATCAAGTATTTAATGGAGCAAAAGGTACATATGATACTTATATTACATTTGATTGCACTTGTAAGGCAAATGAGTATTCGTAGGCAAATCAACACTGAATGTCCATTCTCTGGTTACGCAGGAGGCAAGTATACAACCTGGCTCTTAGGGAATTATATCTATGGTACACTTAATGATATAGCGGGATATACTGGAAGGGGTCCTCCCGGTTGTAAGCCGGCAGGGGGGGTAGGAGAGCTGTCGGTAGTAGAACGTCTGGTCAACGATATCTAGGGAGACTTCGAGTACAGAAGACAGTGCGATAGACTCTTGATCCGCAGACGAATACAGCTTGGTTCTCTTGTAGGCTGTAGCTCCACAGTGAAGAAAGCTAGGCGGCCTCAGGCTCTCTGAGCGCCGACTCGACCTTGACTCCTCTCGGGGTAAATCCAACACTCACAGGCGTCGGCCATTATCCGCTCCACAAATCACAGTACCAAAGCAAATATATATTCCAGCCGCACAGGGCTATGCAGACGTCGGGTAGGTAATCCAGTGTACATGTCCATTCGGTCCTCGCCTAGATCTCCTCGGATGAAAGCGCCATGTGGTCGGCCCAGCATGGATAAGAATCTAGCTAACACGAGGAAGCGTGGGAGATGCTGGTCACTTTAGAACTCTAACCGCACGATGCACCATACACAATAGACTATTATTAACTTAATAGAAATACGTCGCACTCGACAGTACAGTGCCAAACTCTGACAATTCAGTTATTAATTCGCACGCGGTCTCAATGCTATTCTGGGGCCAAACAGGCCATACTTCACTGCACGTCGTATCGTGGGTGAGGCTTCACTTAGTGGGTAACAAACTAGGTTAACTAACTTCTGTATCCACCTGCGCTATATTTATATGCACGGTGAACAAATAGTGCCACTCTCATTTCTGTCGCCGTATCCCTGGGCAGGGCCGGGGCTAGTACAGACATGTCTTGTCGGTAACTTTGAACTTGACTCCGGGGGCTGGTCCCCTGGCGCCTGGTCCTTTGTCTAATAGGAGAATGAACTATTATGGGCTATAGTAGGCTAAAGGGATATTCCGTATTCCATATGTACAAGGAATATACAAGGGATATCAAACGATATACAAATACTATTCAATATATATCAACAAATAAATATATATACTCGGTTTAATCTGATCCTTCGTAACACTATTCTTTAAAAGCTATTTACAACATATATTTTACAGGATATAAAACAGTTTAACAGTTAAAGTTAATTCGAGTGCCGTTGAGCTTCTTCCTTTCTCTCTCCTAACTCTCCTTCTCTCCTCCCCTTCTCTCCTCCTGCCCTCTCCTTCTGTCCTCCTATAATCCCCTTCTCTCCTCCTGTACTCCCCTTCTCTCCTGCTGTACTCCCCTTCTCTCCTCCTGTACTCCCCTTCTCCAGGGTGCGAACCATGGGGGACATTGGGGGAGCCATGGCTCCCCTAGATGAGACATCAGCTCCCCTGAAAACATGATTTGTGAATTTTTGGGGGGTCTCTAAAATACTGACAATAAATGCTATTTTTGCCATGCATTTCAAATTTTTCTGTAATTTTCTGTATCGTCATCATCGTGTATAATGCATAAAATTTGGCTATTTTGATGTATGATTCATGATTTGTGCCTAATTCACCGTAATAGACAATAGCATAAATCTATGGGGTTGCGGCACTGCAGATATACCCTACTCGTAATAGATGGCAACATGCATGGTATTCTTGCGTTTACCATTCGGAGCGTGACGGCGCTGCAGCCTGCAGGCACAAATCAAACTTCACCCAGAAAAAAAATACAGGTATTCAGGATAATGTCGAAAGTTAAACGAAATATCAAAGAAGTAAGCCTTCTAAACAATTTTGGTTTTACAAAGAAGGTGAAGCAGCCAATCGACTCGACTGAGCAGAGCCGGTACGAGCATCTACTTCTTCAATCGCAGACAAGCTAACAACGTTACACCTGCTGCAGGGACTACTTCTGTGACATGTATATTTTGAGAATTGGGCAGATCTCCACCATCAGGTGGGTGGCGAGTAATTTCAATACTGTAAAAGCAGTCTGGAATAACTACCCTGCTTTAGCGCGCCACTTTAAAGTGAGGGCGCATCTCGCAGGCAGCTGATCCCAGGCCTTTGTGGTCGCTTCTGTGTTAAAGGGGAACTATCTTATAAATGGCCTTTTTGAGTGTTTAGCATTGTTTCCTAGCTATGTGAACTTATATTAATATGAGCTATGTCTCAAAATTCTCATATTGGCGCATTCTTCCAATTCTCCTCTCACAATATTCACCCTCACTGAACTGAGTCGTTTGAAAATGTGCCTATATGTGATGTCATATAGTCACTGCTGCATGTTAATGTGGCTCCTCAGGCACCTGCACCTGCACCCCAGTCCACATCAGCTCAAAACGGCTCGAGATCTTGAGGTAGAAAAATGCTGTTTTTGAGGACTTGATTAGAAATACAAAACAATGAATAAAAAAAATATATATATTACAGAGGTGTTCCATAGACTCACAGGAATTGTGTAAAAGTGCCCAAATAGTGAAAGAAATAGTAAAATAGTTCCCCTTTAAGGTAAGACCTACTTTTCCTAATTACAGTAACTGTATTATTATCATTATTGTTTATTATCATAAAATGTCTATCGTATGATTGTTGTGCGCTGGTTACATGCGCAGCTGCGCTTGTCTCGTGTGTGGGTGCGTCACTCTTTAAGTACTGACCAGGGTGCCACTGCTGACTGGTGTGATAATGTTGCATTTGCCTACTATAATAATGTTAGACTCGATGTGTTTGGTTGTGGTCTTGTTGTTCGGTATTGGTTCATCCGTGTGTTTATGTGTAAATAGGACTGTTGTGTGTGAATTTTAGTGTTTGATCAGAGGGGTTAATCTGAGCATGTGTATTTCAATATGTGTCTTCATCATGCATGCAGACACCCCCCCCAAAAAAATATAATGAGCTCCCCCGAAGACATTGCCCTTCTCTCCTCCTGTCCTCTCCTTCTCTCCTCATGTCCTCTCCTCTCCTTCTCTTATCCTGTTCTCTCCTTCTCTCATCCTGTCCTCTCCTTCTCTCCTCTATCTCTCCCTCTCTCTCTCCCTCCCCCCTCTCTATCTTCTCCATTCTCTCCATTAAACTTAATATATTGTACCTGCCTGGATACTGGCTGGATCAGTGGGATATTTTAATGGCAACAAGAGATCATTCAAGTTATTTGTTGTTGTGTCGTTTGAATAATTTCTCTCCCTATCATCATTTTCATCCTCGCTTTCTTTAGCATCTCCATGATCATCTTCATCATCATTTCTCTCCATAGCATCATCTGCATTCTCTCTTGCCTCCACTTCTTCATACTTTCTCTCCATAGAATAATCTGCATTTTCTCTTTCCTCCACTTCTTTACCATCTCTCTTCCTGATATCATCATTTCCCTCTTGAATATCTCCATCTTCATTGTATGTACTGTCTTTATCCAAGGTGGAGCAACATGGCTCTGTGCGACAAGCTTGTACACGTAGCTAGTAGTGAGGACTTACAAATACATACCTGTATCCTTATCTCCTCCCTTAGTATTGTTTCTTTGGACCCAATTTTTCAAAGAGAAGCTGCCTCTCGCAGCATTTTTCAGCTACTTTTTAATATTCTTCCAATTTCTTTCTCTCATTGGTATTCTGTAATCATAGAATATATATAATATAGGCCAATGCTAAACCCACTTTTAAGTTTACTACCACTCTTAAGTTAGCTTTAAAAAGCAATTCACACAGAACTTTAAAGTGCTATGGGTATATTTTGTGCAAATAGTCCTAAAATAATTTGTACACTTTATTTCTAAATTGAGAACACAGGTTAGCATAGAATCAGCTAAGCAAGGTACCTGTTTAGTTAGCTAGCTACAGTAGTAATACAGCTATAGCCTACAGTAGCCTAGGCTAAAACATACTGCCATCAATAAAATCACTTGCAGTGTACATACATTAGTATTTAGTAATGCATAATTGGTAAAACAAACTCAATCTTTGCAACTTCAAAGAATGCTTCGATTCGATTACGATTATTCAGGCAACGATTCAATGCATCATGAAATCTCTTCATTTGACCACGATTAGATTCGATACATTTTCGATACATTTTCTATCAGTTAATTCCCCCAAAAAATTTGAATACACAAATGTGGCTGGGGGAACTGATTCACTCAGCATGAATCGTGGCGAATATTCATGGAAGCCAAGGGAAGCCAAGCTTCCCCAAAAATATAAACAGTAAAAAAATTAAAATAATAATAATAATAATTTATTATTAAAATTTTTTATAGTTTACAATAATAAAAAAATGATTATTTTTCATCTCTGTGTTATAATAATTTTCTCCCTCCTGGAGAAATTAACCGAACGAGCAAAACTGCGCCCACTCTCTCTAACACTGACTGAGGCAGCCCATACTCACTGACTAGGGTTGCCACCCGTCCCGTAAAAATAAGGAATCGTCCCGTAATTGGAAACTAAAAGACGCGTTCCGTATTGAACTGATACAGGACGCACTTTGTCCCGTATTTTAAGGTTGCCAGTATTGTGAGAGAAATGAGCCTGCCGACTTACAAAAAACAAGCCAAAAACAAGCAAAATTGTGTTCAAAAGTTGCGGAAAATAAACAGACTTGGCAACTCTGGTATGATGGGCGTGTGCTCAGCAGCTCACGACCAATGAGAATTTGCGCTTTCACGTTGCTAAAACATTCTGTGCGGTTGTGCCAATCCTCAAGTTACTTCTGCTCAGCTCAGTCACTGCATCACCGGGCTGTTAATGTCTACAGCAGACACTATCCACCGGCGCGTCCTAAAAAGACAAAACGCCTCCAGAAGTACAGACCTGAGTGTGAACTGGCAAACCCCTGCCTTGATAGCGTCAGTGGAGATGTTTATAAAGCAAACTGCAAAGTGTGTGTTTTCTGTGGCGCATGGTGGACTGACTGACGTCAAACAGCATGCCTCAGGAGAACAAAAATATTCCCGAAATATAAGAACTCAAAGGACGCAAGCACAGGTTTCACAGTTCTTCATGACTAAAACAACTCCTGAGATTGATTCGGTATGGGATATTACATCTTATTTATCTGGTTGTGTTTTTAACTAGATGTCAGTATTTCTATTCAGCCAGGAGCCTAGATATTGGCTGCTGATGTGGGCATAGTCTAGGCTATTTCAGTTGACTAATAGGTTGATTGTTCATTAATGTTGAGTTTTGAAAGTCTAATAAATAAACATGTATTTATATTAATCAATATAATTAAATAGTGTGCCCATTTAAACTCTTATGTTGTTATGCTCATCTGGAAAACGGAATTATTCATAATGGATTAACAGTTAATAAATACATAAATAATATAATTCATAAATACATAAATGCAAAAATACTTAAATAAATAATTAAAAATAAATAAATAAATAAATAAATAAATAAATAAATAAATAAATAAATAAATAAATAAATAAATAAATAAATAAATAAATAAATAAATAAATAAATAAATAAATAAATAAATAAATAAATAAATAAATAAATAAATAAATAAATAAATAAATAAATAAATAAATAAATAAATAAATAAATAAATAAATAAATAAATAAATACATACATACATACATACATACATACATACATACATACATACATACATACATACATACATACATACATACATACATACATACATACATACATACATACATACATACATACATACATACATACATACATACATACATACATACATACATACATACATACATACATAAATAAATAAATAGTGTTCAGACAACAATATAAAAGTCATACTGTTCAATTTCATTTCATTTCAATTGTATCATCCCACTCCTCCCCTCTAGGTTGCTGCAGCTGAGGTGACACAGGTATACCACACGGTTAAACACAACCTCAGCTACAACAGTGCTGACTGTTTGTTTTCTATGCATTTCAGGAGTTTGGGGGGCTGGCTCCCCTAAATAATTAAATAACATAACCCTAACGCTAACCCTAAAACCGAAATAAAGTAAAAAAAGAGAAAAAGTTACAAAATCCTCCCATTTCCGCCCAAAAACGGCAAAAAAAATTTCGATGAAAGGTGTCCCTTATTTCGATTAGTGAAAGGTGGCAACCCTATCACTGACTCACAGTCTGCCAGCCTGGTACCATTATTTTGATTGACATTTGGAGGCTCACGAGATAAAGCTGGGAACGAGGTTAGGACGCTAGGCCAGTTTATTTTGTTTATTCGTCCTATTGCTTAATTATTAGCCAATAAGATTCAAGCTGGGTTGGGCTTAGCTCCTAAGCATTAACATGGCCCAGCTTGGTTCTAGGTAGGGGAATATATGCTAATTTTGCTTCTGGCCAATCAAATCACATTAAAAGCAAACGTTACCAAACGTCTTCGCCTCGCGGGCACTTTTGAATATGCAATGAAGCATATAGCACTTTATTAGCAACTTATTTTTCGCCGGCGGGACCTTTACTGAGGACCAGCACAGCACACCACTGTGGATATTATGATTTAACAAATCTATCTGTCCAGGAGGAGGACCACATTATTGGCCAGGTAAGCAGCCTACATAGGCTAGCTTGGTTTCTAACTAACGTTATCAGGCTAGCTTGGTTGCTAACTAACGTAACCAAGCTAGCTTGGTTGTAGCCCCTTTCGTGACTGCGATGCAAGCCAGGGAGAAATTAACCGAATGAGCAAAACTGCGCCCACTCTCTCTAACACTGACTGAGGCAGCCCATACTCACTGACTAGGGTTGCCACCCGTCCCGTAAAAATAAGGAATCGTCCCGTAATTGGAAACTAAAAGACGCGTTCCGTATTGAACTGATACGGGACGCACTTTGTCCCGTATTTTAAGGTTGCCAGTATTGTGAGAGAAATGAGCCTGCCGACCTACAAAAAACAAGCCAAAAACAAGCGAAATTGTGTTCAAAAGTTGCGGAAAATAAACAGACTTGGCAACTCTGGTATGATGGGCGTGTGCTCAGCAGCTCACGACCAATGAGAATTTGCGCTTTCACGTTGCTAAAACGTTCTGTGCGGTTGTGCCAATCCTCAAGTTACTTCTGCTCAGCTCAGTCACTGCATCATCGGGCTGTTAATGTCTACAGCAGACACTATCCACCGGCGCGTCCTAAAAAGACAAAACGCCTCCAGAAGTACAGACCTGAGTGTGAACTGGCAAACCCCTGCCTTGATAGCGTCAGTGGAGATGTTTATAAAGCAAACTGCAAAGTATGTAGGTGTGTGTTTTCTGTGGCGCATGGTGGACTGACTGACGTCAAACAGCATGCCTCAGGAGAACAAAAATATTCCCGAAATATAAGAACTCAAAGGACGCAAGCACAGGTTTCACAGTTCTTCATGACTGAAACAACTCCTGAGATTGATTCGGTATGGGATATTACATCTTATTTATCTGGTTGTGTTTTTAACTAGATGTCAGTATTTCTATTCAGCCAGGAGCCTAGATATTGGCTGCTGATGTGGGCATAGTCTAGGCTATTTCAGTTGACTAATAGGTTGATTGTTCATTAATGTTGAGTTTTGAAAGTCTAATAAATAAACATGTATTTATATTAATCAATATAATTAAATAGTGTGCCCATTTAAACTCTTATGTTGTTATGCTCATCTGGAAAACGGAATTATTCATAATGGATTAACAGTTAATAAATACATAAATAATATAATTAATAAATACATTAATGCAAAGATACTTAAATAAATACTTAAACATAGATAAATAAATAAATAAATAAATAAATAAATAAATAAATAAATAAATAAATAAATAAATAAATAAATAAATAAATAAATAAATAAATAAATAAATAAATAAATAAATAAATAAATAAATAAATAAATAAATAAATAAATAAATAAATAAATAAATAAATAAATAAATAAATAAATAAATAAATAAATAAATAAATAAATAGTGTTCAGACAACAATATAAAAGTCATACTGTTCAATTTCATTTCATTTCAATTTTATCATCCCACTCCTCCCCTCTAGGTTACTGCAGCTGAGGTGACACAGGTATACCACACGGTTAAACACAACCTCAGCTACAACAGTGCTGACTGTTTGTTTTCTATGTGTGACGTACGTGGGTTGGTCATTATCATTATTACTGTATTTAGGAGACCATGTGAACATCAGATTAGTATCATGAGTATGGGTTATGTTGTTCTTGGTGGTGTGATGTGTCATCTTTTAATTCTGTTTCTTCTCTTTTTTCCCAGAGACCACTCATCCTCCTGATTGAGCTGATTGCACCTGCTTGATTACACCTGTGGGCAGTTACTTGGATGAGTGGATATAAACTGGAAGATGACACACACACAGGGCCCTCATTTATGGAAGTCACTGCCACGTTTCAGAGTGGAGTGAGGAGGCTGCCGTCTCGCCTATATGTTGCCTGAAGCAACACTGTGTGGCTGGGTGCCATTTATCACATTGAGTGTGGATTATTATGAAATAAAGTAAAAAAAGAGAAAAAGTTACAAAATCCTCTCATTTCCGCCCAAAAACGCCAACATTTTTTTCGATGAAAGGTGTCCCTTATTTCGATTAGTGAAAGGTGGCAACCCTATCACTGACTCACAGTCTGCCAGCCTGGTACCATTATTTTGATTGACATTTGGAGGCTCACGAGATAAAGCTGGGAACGAGGTTAGGACGCTAGGCCAGTTTATTTTGTTTATTCGTCCTATTGCTTAATTATTAGCCAATAAGATTCAAGCTGGGTTGGGCTTAGCTCCTAAGCATTAACACGGCCCAGCTTGGTTCTAGGTAGGGGAATATATGCTAATTTTGCTTCTGGCCAATCAAATCACATTAAAAGCAAACGTTACCAAACGTCTTCGCCTCGCGGGCACTTTTGAATATGCAATGAAGCATATAGCACTTTATTAGCAACTTATTTTTCGCCGGCGGGACCTTTACTGAGGACCAGCACAGCACACCACTGTGGATATTATGATTTAACAAATCTATCTGTCCAGGAGGACCACATTATTGGCCAGGTAAGCAGCCTACATAGGCTAGCTTGGTTTCTAACTAACGTTATCAGGCTAGCTCGGTTGCTAACTAACGTAACCAATCTAGCTTGGTTGTAGCCCCTTTCGTGACTGCGTTGCAAGCCAGGGGCTCGAATACGCAGTCACTTATTCCTCCGTAGTAGCCAGGTTAATTTGCACCACCAAGCACTGCTTAAAAGCTAGCGGTGGGTCCAAAATATATCAGATATACATTTCAAAGGTACCCAGCGTTCCATTAGGGTTTCACAGACACAGGGTTTGAAAGCTCGGCGTTGCTAATAAACATTTTAAATCATTTTTATAAACTGGTCAACACTGCTCAAACCGGCTGTATTTCCGTATTTGGCTGCCTGGTGCACCATCACAGCGCATGCGCATCATGCACCCAACGCCAAATGCAAGTTATGATTACAGTGTAAGGTAGTAGTAGTTATGATTACAGTGTAAGATGTTACGACGGAGACAGGTAGGTTCCAGTTGTGGAGTACTAAGTAGAGGCAGAGAGGGTTGTTTACTCGTTAACGGTGGTTCTCTTTATTTGTAGAACGGTACACCTAGAGTAATAGCAACAGATAGTA
Organism: Notolepis coatsorum; assembly: GCF_963971535.1. Taxonomy (NCBI): domain Eukaryota; kingdom Metazoa; phylum Chordata; class Actinopteri; order Aulopiformes; family Paralepididae; genus Notolepis; species Notolepis coatsorum. Next base: position 195,917,742 of record NC_140165.1, read on the forward strand.
CACTGACGCAGGGCGTCTAGGAGAGAAGATAATAATGATAACAATAATGACAGCAACGTCCAGTGTCTGCGGTACCGCCGTGTACTCAGCAGGAGAAAGAGAAGATCCGACAACTGGAAGTAGAGAAATAGGGGTTTAAGTACGACCACATTCCTGACATACCAAGCGTTCCAACGTGACAACCAATCAGGAGACCCAAACAATAAGTGACAAGTGACAGGGAGATAAGTGACAGGGAAGCCCAGTGACAGGTGTCAGAATGGTGGGTGGTTCTCAGGCGGGGCCAGAGAACCCAAGCGTTACAGTAAGGTAGTAGTTGTTATGATTACAGTGTAAGGTAGTAGTTGTTATGATTACAGTGTAAGATAGTAGTTGTTATGATTGCAGTGTAAGGTAGTAGTAGTTATGATTACAGTGTAAGGTAGTAGTAGTTATGATTACAGTGTAACGTAGTAGTTGTTATGATTACAGTGCATCCGCAGTCAGGAAAGGGGCTAGGTGACTGCTTGGTTTGACTGGCCGCCGAGCCATTTTGTACAGGTGACTGCTTGGTTTGACTGGCCGCCGAGCCATACTGTACATGGTGACTGCTTGGCTTAAAAAAAATATATATATTATATATATATTAATACAAATGTTTAATACATTTTTCTTTAATAACTTTTTTTTGCCACCCACACTATAGTAATCTATACTCTTTTTATTAGTGTGGGTGACCTGGCGAAGCCAGGTTGCAACCCACACTAGTAATCTATACTCTTTTTATTATTATTTCTTTATTCCGCCGATTTTGCAAACACAACTCCTGCCAGAGCGTTCGCGCCCCATACACGTGAAAGGTATCAAAACGACAGCTTGCTCGAAGTCACAGCGCTATTGCTTTTTGGAAAGTTTCACCGCACCGTTTGGCTACAAATCGACTTTAAATGGGAACATTTCTGTCCCATTGGAAATGCATTGCAAGTTAGAGTGGAGGAGCTGAAATAATGAAGCTTGAGATATGCTCAGATGCAAGTCCTGGGTCTTTGGTCAGACCAGTTGTCCCTACTATGTGCTAGTCACAGGGAGGTGTGAATTTTCAGTCTTTGTTCTGGCGCTGATCACATTACCATCTTCTATTGTATGTGTTTCTCTGAGAGTATACAGTCAGCAGATTCCCACGCTAATCGTGGACAGATCTAAAGTCTTATCTAGTTTTCTCATCTCACCCCCAACTGTCTCCCAAATGGTCCTTATCAGCAGCTGAAACCCACTTTGCTCCAAAAGGTCTTTGCATATGGTTGCTTTACACAGACACATTGGCTCCTTGAAATGAATCCTTCCAAGTCAATTTACCATATGTGTCACCTCACAGCGCTTTGTACCAGATCTCTACATTTTCATTTTTCAGATTATTCCCGATTGCTAAAGTACAGAATCTAAGCTTTCAAATGATGTGTCATATGTTGAAATCTGAGAATTTTTTGAACACGATGTGCTCAATTATAACTTGTAAACCTGGTTGTGTTCTAGAATACTTAAGGTGGTGAAAGGCCTCTCAAAGGAAGGCCACTTTTCACACTTCAGACAGAGTGAGCTGGGGCGTCAACAAAAACCCCTCCAGCAACGCCCATCTCCTGCATAGCATTAACATAATTAAATGCTGCCATGAGAGTTATCTCTCCTCAGGACCCCTGATCTTCATTCTCTTGTTTGTATTGAGCTGTACTGTATTGTACCCATTCTGCAATCTGTTAATAACGTTTCTATGGTCCATCTATCTGGACAGTATAGGACTGTGAAGCTATGTACCCCCCCCCCCCCATGCTGCTTTGACACCAGAATTTCCCCAAGGGGATTAATAAAGGATCATCTTATCTTAGTAGGTAACATCACAATAAAAAATAAACAATTTTAGGAAGATAAAATAAAAGTCAATGTCTACAGAGTGTATGGATGCAGGGTCCATCTGTGTGTGTGTGTGTGTGTATGTGTGCGTGTGTGTGTGTGTGTGTGTGTGTGTGTGTGTGTGTGTGTGTGTGTGTGTGTGTGTGTGTGTGTGTGTGTGTGTGTGTGTGTAATAACAACAAGTTAATAATCTCAGCATTTATCTGTATCTTTGTGTGTGTTGGGTCTTGAGGGGGTATCTAACATCGTACAGTCTTGTTCTGAGGTGCTGTAGACGTTGGTCGCGGGCATGTAATGTCTTTTCCCGCATCAGAACAGTATTGTCTTATCTCCTTAAAAAGATAATTCTGCCTGTCATTGTCAAGTCCGGGTGGGGGTATCACTGGAAAATTGGAGATGATCGGGTAGCGTTTTGGGTCTTTCAGCAGTTGGAACTCGAATGGTTCAGCATCATCACGGTGTAATTTCGCCGTCACCATGCCAGGTCTGCTGGCATCGAAGCTGTAATAGAATAAAGAACACATTTAAAATATTGTCTATTTCGTAAAGAAAACACTGGTCCCAGGACACTGCGAGTCAAGCATCCATGTCAACACATTTCGTACATTGATTACCAGAAACAAAATAAACCTTCTTCACCATAGCTAATAGGGCTAAATAAATTAGCCTATTGCAATATTTTCAAACCAAAATTCTCTAAGATAAGAACAGAAAAAACATGAGGAAAACATTTCCTCATTCGTAAAAATAATAATAATAATAATAATAATAATAATAATAATAATAATAATAATAATAATAATAATAATAATAATAATAATAATAATAATAATAATAATAATAATAATAATAATAATAATAATAATAATAATAATAATAATAATAATAATAATAATAATAATACTCTGAAGAAGGAACACCTGTTTCCGAAACATGTCTGTATTTGGCTGCGAAAACCTGAGGTCCGGCTTCCTGCTTTCTTCTACTTATTTTATTATGATAAAATATATATACAATATACAATAAAATATAGACAATTACCTGAAGTGCTGGTATTTCTTTATCTGTGGGAACCTTTTGAAGAAGCCACCCAGATGCTGTTGCCAGTCGTAGCTTTGCACAAACACTGTGCCGTCTTCGAGTCCCACAAGTTGAGGGATATTGACTCCTTTCACCTGATTGATTGATTGAAAATGTTATTAACAGATTGCAGAATGGGTACAATACAGTACAATACAATCATTCAGAAGTCCCTCAAACACCCTCACAGAGATCACTCTCATGTATGTTGTAGAGCTGGTGTCTGTAATCAAGCAAAATAAGTGGTATCCCTTCTCTCTCTTTCTTCCTCTCTCTCTATCTTGATGGAGAAACACTAGTGGAGACAGTCTATGTCTGTCTCTGTGTGTGTGTCTCTTTCTCTCTCTCTCTCTGTGTGTCTCTCTCCCTCTCTCTCCCTCCCTCCTTTGTGTGTGTGTGTGTGTGTGTGTGTTTGTGTGTGTGTGTGTGTGTGTGTGTCTGTGTGTGTGTGTGTGTGTGTGTGTGTGTGTGTGTGTGTGTGTGTGTGTGTGTGTGTGTGTGATTTACAAATACAGTACTGTTTGTGGTACAAAAAGAGTTAAAAAAGAAGAAGAGAGTATTTGATGAAGAAACTGTACATTGTGGGGGGGGGGGGGGCTGTACATTGGTTTATCGACTAAACCTTACTAGGTTACCTCAGAGCTTTTCCTCACGATGTTGGAGATGCCTGCCAGGGTGTTAACTGCAGTTTTCCTGTAGACCTGCTTGATCAAACCGAAGCACCAGTCGGGGCCAAACTTAGTCTGGCCTGTAATCAGGAAGTGGAGGCCAAGCTGCAGGTGTAGTCTGTGGATCGTGCGCGACCAACAACGCGATGTCCTAGAATAAAATATAAATACAAAAAAATAAATAAAAAAATTACTCATTACATACACAGGATGGCTACTCAGGACTGGTGTACTTAATCAATTGATGTGTAAACACAAATGGTTTATGGAATGTTAGATCGTTAATGTCTTTGTTTTGGTAATAGTACACATTACATACACAATGACAGAGGATGGCTACTCAGGACTGGTGTACTTAATGCTGAAATTTTACACAATTGATGTGTAAACACAAGTGGTTTATGGAGGATGGCTTGAACTTAAGTGATGTCAATAAGTACATTGGAGAGATTGTATTGTGAGAAGGATATTTGATGAAAGCAGCTTGGCTCCTTCAACATTGCATTCCACTCCCGTTGAACAGATCATGCTTATTATAGAACAGTAGAAAATTATCAACATTATGGAATGTCGCAGTCCAGACGGCTGTACCTCATGTCACCTCGTCCTATACATGGCAATGGGCCTGAGATAACCAAGAGCTTACTTGACTCCAGAAGAGTGGTGAGCAATAGTCTTTAAGTCTCTCTCCAGCTGCACAGCCTTCATGAAATAAATTAATAATAAATAACAAACACATACCTGCTTGCTCCCCAGCAGGTTTGTAGAGAAGCCACAGTGATGCTTTGGTCACATTGCTTGGCAGTAACTTGGCACTGTAGTCTCTGTGGCCAGGATGTCTACCAGGCAAGACAATAGAATGGACCTCTGCATAATTGGTGACAAATTTCACAACACGTTGACAGTCTTCTTTACAGAGAAACTTTTTGTGAGTTCTCGGTTGTTTTTTTCTATCATGTAGTGTCAGTCCATTTGTCTTGTAGTGCTTGATAATAGCTTTGAGAAGTCCACAGCTGATCCTAAACAAAAAAAATAACAATTTGAAATAATTATGAATATAATTACACACATACATACAGTCCCTGCTAGAGCTAATGATAATGTCTTCAATACAGTGGTCCCTTATACTGCTTTGCACTATATAGTATAATATATACTATATACAATGAGCGCAGGTCTGGAAGGTTCTGCTATGACATCACTGCTATGACATCACAACGTTCCAGAACGTTCTAGCCTGTTCTAACCGGTGCTACTGTGACATCACACTGAAGCTTAACTTGAATTACACTATGATTGCCATGACATGCATCTGAGTTTGTGCATACTAGGATGTTACAAGCAGCATTACGTTTATTCTAATTGCGCGTCAAAAACGAGGATTTATCCCTCATAGTTACACATACACACAGAATAATAATGGCACGAGACTTACCCATGGAGAAAGCAGAAGGTTGCACGGCAGACCACGACGTTATGGAATCTGTAAACTGTCCGTGAAGCTTTGCGAATGGTGTTTACTCGCTTGGTGCTCTGTGGGACTTCAGAATCATTGATGCCTGTTTGTATAGCCGAGAGCAGACACATGTCCCTCTCCTTAGGTGTCAACGAGGCCATGTCCAGTCTGCTTTTGTATATCAATTCTTCCGACAGATTTGTTGTACACGACCGAGTTGTGGTCACAAGCACTGTGACTTGACACATATTTCACCCTTTGGCGTTTATTAAGGCCACAAAACAAATTGACTTGTCACTTAACATCAAATAAACATTCAAATGAAAAATTTGCAATCGTCCATTTTTTATCAATTGAAACACAACACGCATATGTATCAATAAAATATCCCTACACACAATCCCACACATTCAGTCCATAAAAAATCTAAAATAGAAAGAGAGAAACAAAAAATTCAAATTCAAACATCCCACATAACCTGTGAATTGAGTCCCCATGTAGTGATTGAACATAAAACATTGGAAAGAAATGAAACTCAAACCTAATCTAACACTCCTACTTCAATCACCCACTACAATTAGAAAGATATGTAAACAAAAACAGATGACATCTAACACCACAGATATTAGTGAAACACTAAAAGGGCATCCCCACACCACAGACTATCCCCCATCTCTGTATCACTCAACACATACTCATGCATACCTAGCATACATTCATGCAATAAAACTATGACATCCAACCTATAGCACTCAAACACAACAGAACAAACATATACTTTCTTACACAACATCTATTAGTCAACATCACCTTCACAAACAATGTTAGCCATTCTCCTGCCTGTCCTCAACTTAAGTCAATTCAGTTCACACCAATTTCTGCTCCACTCCCCTCACTCAAAGAAATGGCTGGTACCCCTTCTCAACTTGAAGCCACCTTGGCCTACCAGAGCCACGATGCCTCCAAGTTATTCCCTTACCAAACAGTTATCATTCAAAAGTCATAACCCAAATTAATGATTCCCCTATTGATTTCTCACTCACAACTGCACCCTGAATTTAGCTCAAACTATTTCACCTCCTGCTGCTCCCATCATTACCATGTGGCCTTTGATCCCTATCACCACTGTATCTCCAACCCCCGCTCTGTGTTCCTGTAAACAACAGCTGTCTGCCAACAGCTGACCCCTCTCTTTAGGTGTCAACGAGGCCATGTCCAGTCTGCTTTTGTATATCAATTCTTCCGACAGTTTTGTTGTACACGACAACGCCTGCCGTTCGGAATTCTCTTTCCGCTCTTTATAGCATTTGCAATCAAACGTTCATATTTTTTCCAATTCTTCATTGGTGTCACTGTCCACGGTTACCAGTGATGCCAGTAACGCGTTACTAAGTAACGCGTTATTGTAATCTGATTACTTTTCCCCGAAAAACGCGTTAATCTTTAAAAGCCAGTAATCTGATTGCAGTTACTTGTCCAAGTGGCTGTGCGTTACTATTTCGTTACTATCTCATCATAAATTCATAATGCAGGCGGAATGCAGTATTTTATTTCGTTTTCGACAGTCAAAAATACATTTTGAGCTGTTTTTCTTATTTGAGAGTGACGTCGTGTGGCAGTGAAAGGGTTACACAAGCATGTGTCCCGCGGCGTGACTGGTCCCTCTGTCTGTGAGTGACTCTGCTTTGGTACAATCACATTCCCCATCCACAGTCTGCGAATCAGAGGCAGAGTAGGGCGGGTCTTCACAGCACGTCATGTGACATATGCGCCAATCGTGTGACAGCAGGGCTCCGTCGTTAGAATTCCACCCCAAAACGGTTGTCTAAACGCAAAATTAAAAGTGATTGCGGTTTCTGTTCAGACTTCCATCCCAAAACGCTCGTCTAAACGTAGCCTCAATCACTACTTCACGTTCATATGCGGAGGAAACAAAATACTGTCTACCGCTAAAAACAGCACATCCAATTGCATTGAAAGCATCTGGAATCACAACACTAGCCGACGCTTCGACTAGGTACAGGAGGACTCGGATGTCCAACAGCAAAAGAGAGAGATTGTTTCTTTCCCTTTTGATTAATGTATATTTGATGGTGGCAGAGCAAAAGCTCTTATTTGCCAGATTTACAGTTAATTTACATGTTAAAGAGAGACTGATTGTATGTTTATAGAGAGACATTTATAAAAACAATTTAATAGTTACAGTTGATATAATTGAAGAGTTCAGCCTGCATTTGTTAGATGTGATACACTGGTTTTGTAAAACCACTGGCTGGCTGCTCTAATGCTGTGAGCATCATAGACTGTTGCTTTACCATACTTGATGGTACAGAAGCTGAAGCACTAGTTTAACAATTTACGTTATGTGCAGAGAAACAAGTTAAAAACAATTTATGCATTTTCAATAAAGCGTTTAAAAAAAACTGTTGGGGGAACGACGACGACTTCGTAACCTAGTTACTTTCAAAGTAACTAAGTTACTCTGATAATCAAGTAATCAGTAAAGTAACTTAGATTACTTTTTAAAGGAGTAATCAGTAATCAGTAATCAGATTACTTTTACAAGTAATCTGTGGCATCACTGACGGTTACAACAGACATCATATCTTCGACGTATCTCATCGTTAATTCCGCTGAATAGCCCGGTGTGACGGTCCCGCTGTGAACAGAATCATCCTCCACATCAGACTTATCCGCGCGCTGCAATAAGTCATCCTCCTCGTCAGACTGATCCGCGCACTGCCGTATCGGATCGATATCAGGCAATACGTCTTCATCCGAATCTTCTTCACCTGAAGAGCCCGGTTTGCGCGGTTCAGGGACTGGATCTGGGTGAAAATAGTCCATTAAGAACCCATTCATTAAATGCGATCCATCGATGGCTCTTCCTGATGCAGTTATTTTTTTGAGAGCAGCAGCTATCTTCTTTGCATCCATCTCTCAACTCAAGACACATTCAAAGTGTCACCAAACAGGTGTATAGGTCTTGTGGGCATTGCGCTGCGGACTGCCTCTCCCCCCAAGGTTTAGGTTCGATTCACATGCAAATTGTTATTACGTCCCCGTTTGACTGAAATAATGTCTGTGAAACAGCCTATAAGGATTGTTACTATTTTAGATATTCTAACTGTTCGTTTTTATAGTAAACATGTGCTTATACATTCAATTATAATAATATGAAGAAAAAAAAACACACAAAAAAAAACTTAAAATACTATTTCAAGCCTAGGTGTCATGTACAGAGGTCTATCGACCATATAAGATAGTAACTGGGCAGGTGGTACATGAGCAGAAACAACCCCCTCAGTAGAAAAATGCTTTTCAGAACAGTCCCGGGTAGGCAGATAGTAAACAAAGACGTTTTCAAATGGTAAATTGGGTTTTATTGTAATGTGGGGGTTTCAACCCACGGCCTTTTCCCAAAGGGAAAAGGGATGTTGTCAGTGGGGATTTCAACCCACAACACACACAAAGGAAAAGGGTAAGGGGAGAACAAACAAGGTGAAGAACAATAATAAGCAAGGCAAACCCGAACCACACAACCACATGCCACGTGGTTGGCAATCTGGGACCGAAGGAACACCACTCTAACCATGCAGTTCACCGTGTAGGACGAATCTAATATGGCCAACAATATACCTACCCCCCACAGGGTTTGGTCCACGCAGGCAGCACATAATCAAAAGTCCACATACCGTGGCAATTGGCATAACCAGCAAAGTAATAATCACTACACAAACAGTGGCAACCAGAGGCCACCTCACTCCACTTGGTCACTGGCAAAATGACACCATGACGCCCCCCGAGACGTGTGTGTGCTGTCAGGTATTTGGCTACCCATCCCTCTTGATGTGACTGCCATCAGCTGTTATTCATTAGGCAATCAGCACTCTTCAGTAGGGATGGGCAGCACCTGACAGGGAGAGAAGAGACAGCATTAACTCTCATGTTCAACACACACACATCATATACACAACATAACACATTAAATATACTAACCTGATGTTCAGAAGGTGTCATAAATACAGTAATAATGGTAATGACCAACCCACGTACCCAGGTACGTCACACCTCCCCCCATAAGAGCGAACCTGTAGGGTTAGCAAAACATTATTACTTATTACCCAACATCCGATTAGTACCACACACCAGGGAAAACAGAAACAACAACAAAAAAATTCTCCTCCCACAATCACCCACCAATGGGCACACCAGCACCACACAGGCCTAGACAACATAACAATTGACTCACGCACACGTACAACAATGCATGTATGCAAAATAGACGCGCATGTGAAAACTGTGACGTCAGTGCATGTAGCACACACTGGCTACCGTATGCAAACCGGTCTCAAAACGTGGTGAGATCTAACTCACAAATAATCATGTCAAACGCACATGGTCAGCTACACACCCAGCCTCCACCGTTTTAGAGCGAGCAATTGCTCGGGCGACACTGCTTCACGAATGTAAAAATGAGGTGGATACGATCCAGGTGATATGTCTTTCATCCTCATCTCTCCAATAGATGGTTCGGGAATTACCAGCTGCCCCTGAACGCTACATACAGCAACCTCTTCCATCTCGCCAACAGATGGCTCCTTGTCCTCTGCGAGAGCCTCGCCCCCGACAGATTCACTCAACGTCAAAACTTGAGTTCGCTCCCCGCCCTGTGCCTTGGTGACAACACAAGCAGAAAACACATTGGGGTGATTATCAAGCAATTCATCACAACACAAGTCAGTCAATGGAGCCTTTTCAACCTCCACTACAGGAATCACACTCTCCCCAGCGAACTTGTTCCCCATGACAAAATCAACCCTCACACCTTTTGGTTTCTGGGCTGACTTCGTGATTTTGTCCTGTCGCTTCCTCAGCGTACGACATCCTTTTACCACATGGCCTGTCTCTTTACAATAATTGCACACCACCGGTCTCCTAGACGGCGGCGAGCGTGGCTGGATTGCTGACTCAATCAACGCATCGCACAGAACTTTCCCCCCAGCTATATCATTTCCCATGATAAAATCAATCCGGCTACCGGAAAAGAGGAACCAACCGCCACGGGAAAACAAGCTGTGACTAGTTTTGACCTCACATGTATCATATGTAACGGAGCGGGCGTGTAGCCCATCTCTATCCCGCACACAATAGCACTTGTATTACAAAACGACTCCACACTTAACGGCAATACATCCGCCAGCATAAAGGACTGTGAACCACCTGTATCACGAAGGATCCTCACCTCGCGCTGGTCACAGACCTTACCCGACAGTGACACAAAACCAGAAGATATAAAAGGATCAAAACAACTGTCCGGTTTCCCCCGCCCAGGGCGTGAGACAGTGCTAACCAACCCCACCACCTTTGGTTCCTGAGCTGGCCTGTCAGTATTTTGCCGATCGCGCACAAATGCATAACAGTCCGCCGCCAAATGACCTGGCTTGCTACAATAATTACAATGTCTCTTTTCAGACGGAGGCGAGCGTGGTCGAAATGATCGCTCGTCGCCTCCTACATACACATCATTTCGCACAGAAACATGTGATGCAGAAACATTTTTGTGGATCATTGCCAACTCGTCACACAACACTGCAGCTTCCTGGAGGGTAGAAACCTTTCGTTCCTCCAACTGTATTATCATGTGTTCGGGCACACATTTTTTAAATTGTTCCATGAGGATTAACTCGCTCAAAGCCTCGACCCCATCCACCTTACACGCTTCACACCAACGAGTGAACACCATCCGTTGTTCATGGGAAAATGCCACATGTGTTTGCGAGGGAGCTTTACTTAGTCCCCTAAACCGCTGCCTATACGCCTCCGGCACCAGTTCATATACGCGCAAGACAGCACCCTTCACTTTCTCATATACCATGCTGTCCTCCTTTGATAAAAACTGGCATGCGTCCTGAGCCCTACCCGTGAGCTTATATTGCACTAATAGTGCCCACTGAGCCTCCGGCCAATTCGCAGCCCCCGCTACCCGCTCAAAATTAACAAAAAATGCCTCCACCTCAGATTCTCGAAAAACAGGAACCATAGCAATATGTTGCCCAACATTAAAACTGCCCTGGCAACCTTCAGATGAGGGCGAAGAAGAGCCAACACTCTCCAGCTCCTTCCTCTTCAGTGTAATCTGGAGCTCTCTATCTCTCTCCTTCTCCCTTCCTCGCTCTTCCCTGTCTCTCTCCTTATCCTCTCTGTCTCGTACAGCTGCTCTGTCCTCTCTGTCAGCTGCTCTGTCCTCTCTGTCTCGTACAGCTTTGTCCTCTCTGTCTCGTACAGCCGCTTTGTCCTCTCTGTCTCGTACAGCTGCTCTGTCCTCTCTGTCTCGTACAGCCGCTTTGTCCTCTCTGTCTCGTACAGCTTTGTCCTCTCTGTCTCGTACAGCTGCTTTGTCCTCTCTGTCCTCTCTGCGCAACAGCGCTCTCTCCTCCATCTGGAGACGGGCAAAACGCAGACTAGAGCACGCATGGCCAGAAGACGTGGAGTCTTTATCCGAATCGCCCGCGCCCTCACTTTCAGCTCCGGCCGTACTACCATTCTTCCTAATAGCACCACCATCCGGGTTAAGATCACGCAAGGGAGAGTCAACCCATTCGCCAGTGTGTGCAACCTCCTGATCACTATGACTCACTACTCCCTGAGCCGTGCTAAACACCTGTTGCTCCACCAACCCCGCTATTACAGCTGCCTTCATATCCGCCTTGGATTGGGAATTTTGCACAGTAATATCATAATGCCTAGCAATAAGGTCTAATTCCGCCTTAGTGCAACCTTCCACCTGATCCTCTGTCGGATCCGCCACAAAGACTTCAAAAACAAACGCCAACGCAGCCATATTATGTTTTTATGCGTGCGTAAAAAAATATATACATATATATCACGTCCTCACTTAATTAACCATGACCGTGCACAATAATAATAGACACATTCTGCTTTTATACCTCTTAACCAAAACAATCGAACTGACCACATCTACTAAATGAAAATAATAACAAATGGTCCTAACCACTCAACTAGGAGTCACCTGTGTCACTCTAGCCTATCCCAGATAAACTACTCCACTACCTGGATGAAAGGCTACACATATCTTCAGTCGCTTACCGATTTCATTGCGCGCTCCACCGGAATCACGACTCGTGCCCCCCACCCTCTAGCCAAGCAGGTGACCCCCCCCCCCCTGTTACCTATGTGGCAGAAAAATAGAATGGTTAAGAGCATCACAACAATAATGGTTTACATCAATCAACTGTGCACGGACAATGGAACCCACTAACTTACCAATTTAGAAAACGCTATCTTATTACACCTGATATGCTTCAATCGACAAGTCACCCCGTTATTTTACCAACAAGGAACCATACAATTGCGCAAACTTAACGAGCCCCCATGTCATGTACAGAGGTCTATCGACCATATAAGATAGTAACTGGGCAGGTGGTACATGAGCAGAAACCCCCTCAGTAGAAAAATGCTTTTCAGAACAGTCCCGGGTAGGCAGATAGTAAACAAAGACGTTTTCAAATGGTAAATTGGGTTTTATTGTAATGTGGGGGTTTCAACCCACGGCCTTTTCCCAAAGGGAAAAGGGATGTTGTCAGTGGGGATTTCAACCCACAACACACACAAAGGAAAAGGGTAAGGGGAGAACAAACAAGGTGAAGAACAATAATAAGCAAGCCAAACCCGAACCACACAACCACATGCCACGTGGTTGGCAATCTGGGACCGAAGGAACACCACTCTAACCATGCAGTTCACCGTGTAGGACGAATCTAATATGGCCAACAATATACCTACCCCCCACAGGGTTTGGTCCACGCAGGCAGCACATAATCAAAAGTCCACATTCCGTGGCAATTGGCATAACCAGCAAAGTAATAATCACTACACAAACAGTGGCAACCAGAGGCCACCTCACTCCACTTGGTCACTGGCAAAATGACACCATGACGCCCCCCGAGACGTGTGTGTGCTGTCAGGTATTTGGCTACCCATCCCTCTTGATGTGACTGCCATCAGCTGTTATTCATTAGGCAATCAGCACTCTTCAGTAGGGATGGGCAGCACCTGACAGGGAGAGAAGAGACAGCATTAACTCTCATGTTCAACACACACACATCATATACACAACATAACACATTAAATATACTAACCTGATGTTCAGAAGGTGTCATAAATACAGTAATAATGGTAATGACCAACCCACGTACCCAGGTACGTCACATTCGAAAAAGGGGCGGGCCGAGTTGTGCTCACAAGCACTGTGACTTGACACATATTTCACCCTTTGGCGTTTATTAAGGCCACAAAACAAATTGACTTGTCACTTAAAATCAAATAAACATTCAAATGAAAAATTTGCAATCGTCCATTTTTAATACATCTCTTCAAACTTCTTTCTTCTTGTCTTCTCCTTGTTTTCTTCGTGTTTCCCCAACATTCCCCTTGACTATGGCCCCTCCCGGGAATCCAAATGACCCATTCATCCAGATCCCCAATTAATCTACACTGCCCTGTGTTTACCACATGCTATCACCGGGCTTTGATCCTCAGGGCTCATAGCCAGAGGCCTACTTTATCAAACAAAAACTTTGAATATGCTAGAAACAATTATACAAAATAAACCAGTTATTTTTCGCCATTGCTTAATGGAAAAAGACACAAGCTTTATGTTTAACAATTGCACCAGTCATCAAAAATTCAGTCTCCTTCTTTCATATAGAGGAATAAACTAAAAATAATCAAAAATAAATGTAATCTAAAAAACACTTAAAACCAGTATCCTTAATCTATTGAAAATATGTTCAACACTTTTTAGACGATCTCCTGGTGTGAGGAAAGACATACATTAGTTTCACATTAGTTTCACATAAAACATTAATTTATACTCTGAAATAATATTCATTCCAAGTAGATTTTACTTAAGACAGCTCAGTCACATTTGCACAATTAATCAATTGGTTTCTCATTCTACCCTTCCCCCCTGTGGCCATGACTTTGTCAATGGTCACACCTTACCGTTCACAGCTCCCCCGGGCAGAGAATAGCAGAACAACACCATTCAAAAACATCTCCTCCTCACTACACTGATCACTGTTGTATATCCATAAAAAGGGGAAAAAAATATTAACACCATCTGCTCTATCTTCTAGATCCCTAACCTATGTGTACACGTTTACTCATCTTTAGCCCTGCGTTGTTCCCTCCTATCAGCCCTCTGTTTGTGTGTCCTACCTAATCTCAAAATGTACACAAACAGAGTCCATCAGTGTTCTTGTCCAGTTCCTTCCCTGTTCCCCACACCCCAATCAAATTCCACATCTCCCAGAGGACCTTGTTTACATATGCTGCTCAGTCTCAGACTGTCCATGCCCCCCCCTTCTCCCCTTTCTGTGCTAACCAGCCTCAGCCATAGCAATGTCGTAGGCCAGACCACATGACTGTGATCCCGTCATATTTTGTCCTATGACTGTCCGTCCTCGGACTTACAGGTCAACGGCTCTCTTTGTCTAGAGATGTTCCCTACAACTGCGTACCACATTTTTCCCCATAAATCCAATCTGGCCTCATACCCTGGGGCTATGATGAAGGAGGGGTATGTTCACAAGCGTCCCCTCCCATATATCTGGCAACTTCTCACCCTTGGATTGAAAAGAACAGGAAACAACTGAACTTCACCCTACCGTGTTGCAACTAATGTATCATCAATGTACTCATCTACTTTGCTCATCAATTATGGTCTCCGCTAACGTGTTGTCCATGCATTCTCTCCCCCGCAGAGCCTGTGAAGAGATAAGACACAACAAGTCTCGATTACATATCAACCAACACTTTTAAGAGAAAACCCCATTGACAAATATATACAAATGTGTAATGAACTACTTAGCTCTCCAGACATCCTGTCCTGAGTCCTCGGCGTCACCCTTCGACGCTTCATGCCCCATCTCACTCAGACCATAAAAAAACTATTGGAAAGCAAAAGAAACAATTAAAACCAAATATTCCAGTAAACACATACTTCAATTATACACGTGGTAATCCACTTTTTTTTTTTTTTTTTTTTTTTTTAAACATACATATAAACAAACATGACAACACACGATAAGATACACAAGCATTAATATACAGTGTATATCCAACGAAATGACCATTTATACCAATGTCTTATACAGGATATACCCCTAATACCTGTTATCTAAAAACCTACACACCAGTGGAGGTTTCTCTATGACAACACGTGAAACACAAATTCACTCATAATTCATAATTATTATTAATTTACATATACCTATATTAAAAAAAAATATATACATATATATATGTATATATATATTTTTTTTTATTTATTATTATTATTATTTTTTTATTATAAATGTTTTCCTCTGTAAAAAAAATGCCAGTGAATTTTTTCTTCAAAAATGGCCAAAATTGAGAGCTCTGAGCAGGCCTGCACTGCAGTATTGCCTGCAGTAATTATTCGTGAAGAAAACTTCACAGGTGTGACCCATTGTTAAATAAATAATAAATAACAGCGAATCAAAATAGGCTATTAACTTCATCTAAGCACGGTCTGTGCAGTTAAACTCTTGCCATTGAATGGAGGATTGATTGATTGACAGCCCTTGACATCCAATACACGGAGGTTGAATATGATTGGCAGCCTTGCAAATCCAATCAGAGATTGCTGCATTGCAAAGTCAAAATGGGTCCAGCTGTATGTCCGGAGGATAGGTTTAGCTCGGGCCAATCTCAAGTTTCTCAAGTTTCTTTATTAGTTGTCATACAGAAGTACAGAATACTTTTATACAAAATGTAACATAAAGAAGCATTTTGTATAAAAGTATTCTGTACTTCTGTATGACAACTAATAAAGAAACTTGAGAAACTTGAGATTGGCCCGAGCTAAACCTATCTTCCGGACATGCAGCTGGGCCCTTTTTGACTGTGAAAGTTGAGACTATGAGAAAGTTGTTGTTTTGTAGTTAGTAAGCTGTACAGCTATAACAAGTCAAGTCAGGCTAAATTAAACTTTGCGCCAACATTAGGACCGAAGTATAAACCAGCAACTGAGCAACATGAAGAAGTGGCTTATGCATCTGGATCAGAAAAAACATTGTGGATGAAAAAGTAAGTAGGCTACAGTGCTTGTATGCTAACAGTAGCTAGCCAGCTTAGCCTACATCACAATGATAATCACCAAGCTAACTTACTGTACACACTGTAGGGCTGGGCAATTAATCGAAACAGAATCGCGATATCGATTCATAGACCTATGCAATCTCATTTCTAAGTTATGACTATTTTCTTTTATTAAATTTTTTTTTTTTTTTTTACTTTTTAAATTATTTTATCTGGGTTGAACATGATTTGTGGAAATCCCTCTGGTGTTGTGGTCGTGGTATTCACTGACCTTTGGGAAGTATTTCGACATGCACATGGGTATCTTAGTGGTGTAGTGCAGTGTTTCTCAACTGGTGGGTCGCGACCCAAAAGTGGGTCGCGGGGCCATTTTGAGTGGGTCGCGGAAGTGTGTGTAAAAAAAAAAAAAAAAAAAAGGAAAAAAAAATCGTATATTTTTTTTTACTTTTTTTTACTTTTTTTTCTCACTACCTATCTTTGTGAAAGTGGCTTCTCAGCTCTGGTCCAGCTGAAGACAAAGCGGAGGAACAGATTGGACATTGAGCATGACCTCAGAGTTGCTTTGTCTACCATCACCCCAGACTTTGAGACTCTTGTCAGGAGCAAACATCATCCCCAGTTATCCCATTAGTTCCCTGCATGTTAAGCTAAGAAGTCTGCTAAGAAGGATATATTATTTAGTATTATTTTATTTCATTGTGTTTTTAGCCCTTAGTTGCACAGTTGCACCTTTGTTGCAACCCCAGTTATCCCATTAGTTCCCCCAAACGTAGGTCTGTTATGTTAAGCTAAGAAATCTGCTAAGAAGCATATATTATTTATTATTCTTTTATTTCATTGGGTTTTTAGCAATAGTTGCACTTTTGTTGCACTTTTTTGTGTTTATTTCATGTTTTGAAAGATTGCGTATTACTGCATTTTTTTTTTACATAAATCATAGTGGTTCAAAATTTTGGGTCGCGACTTAATGACTAAGGAAAATGTTGGGTCCCGAGGCTAGACCAGTTGAGAACCACTGGTGTAGTGTATCTTGTAGACCAGGCCCATTGCAAGTTGCTGTACTGTGTCGTCTACTCTAAGCCATCCTAGGTTGTCAAAGTGGACAGGGGTGAGGTGGGTTTTAGGAGTAAGGTCAAGCAGTAGTCTGACCAGTTTGTTTTGTGATGTTTGTAATCTTGTTTTTAGTGCCTTTGAGGTGCTTTGGTACCATGAGGTGCAAGCATAGTCGTAGTACCCTTGAATGAGTGCTCCTGTTAGAGTCGTCAAGGTATTCTTGTTTACCAGAGAGGAGATCCGGTACAGGAATCTAGTTCGTTGGTTGACTTAGTTTTATTACATTGGATCCCATTTTGTCACAGGAAAGATTTGACTCTATCAGGGGCGGCGGGGGGGGAGGAGCTAGCAGGGTCTTAAGCCCCCTCTGAAAAAGGCTTAGCCCCCTCTAAGCCCCCCCTCCCAGTTATGTTTTTTATTTTATTTATATATAAAATACATTACGAATGTATTTTAGCGAAGAACTGAGAAATTTGGCAGAGAGACGGCAACATTATCGTGGGTTTGCGTGATGAGTATCTCCACCTCTTTTATTGTGAAGCTGTATCTATCTACCGGACGTCATCAAAAGCATGTCTGTCACTATAGCCAATTGAAATGCTAGAAATGGTCACGTGGACTGGGAGAACCAATGGAATAGTCCCACCGGGACTACACCAATAGTCCCTAACGCACTTTCACTTCCGCGTTCGAGATGCGTGCAAGTTCAAAAAACAAAACAAACATCTTTGGATATAAATAAGAACGATTCGGGGAAATATAACGCTTCTTTTAATAAACAGGAGCCATACATAAAATACGGGTTTATCGCAACAGGTCGGTGATTCTTGCGTGCCGAGCCGACGTCCTCTCTGCATAATATGTGGCGACAACAACAACAACAACAACGAGGCAAGTTGGCAGATAAAGTAGCTGCTGCATTCAACGCCAATCTGGAATTGGAGGGCGGCGAGTGGATATGTGACATGTTTCAAACATTAGCAGGGATTTTGGAGGACTTAACAACAAACAAGGTAGGGTGAGTCGTGTTTGCATGCATTCTGATCTGTTCGTCACCCGCCGCGGTGATCTGACTGCAACAGCTGATCTGCTGTTCATGAATGAATGAATGAAAAACAGATTGCAGAACGGGTACAATACAGTACGGCGCAATACACACAATTGTTAAGGGGATGCAGACCAGAGAAAAACGTTTTTATTTTTTTTCAATATCAGTATATTAAATTAGCCATTGTTTTTGATCCTGGCCCGCCAAGAAACGGCTTGTGGAAAATATGGCCCGTGGCCAAACCTAATAGCCGACCCCTAGCCATATTAGCCGGTATTTTGTTTGTTGCATTAAAATTCATTAGCCCCTGCTATAAACAATCCAGCCCCTCCAAAGCTCCCGCGAGGCCAATTCTCTGGCGCCGTCGCTGTCACTCTATAGGATGGAACCCAGGTAGGTAATTTCATCTTTCCTTTTAATATAAGATAAGATATTCCTTTATTGATCCCCTTGGGGAAATTCAGGGATCATAGCAGCATGGGGGAAGGGGGGGGGGGTACAGGTAGTGAAAACAACACAAGCAGTGTAAACAAATAGGTCAATATAATTTACTATCTAACTAACTGAAATATACATTATTCATTATTCACAGTATCACAGTATCCACATAAGGTGCAGTATGCATAAGGTAGTGTTATTGTCCTACTTGGGTTCCTATTAGTTCTAGGTCGATGTCTGGCAGCAGTCGCTGCCCACTGTTGTGGAGCCTGATGACCACTGGTATGAAGGACTGTCCGAGGCGGTTAGTTGAGTGTCGGGGGGGTATGAGTCTGTGGCTTCCTTGTCACCTTCACCTAATATGTTTTGATCTGGTCAGGTGCGCTGTCACCTAAAATGTTTTGATCTGATCAGGTGCGCTGTCACCTAATATGTTTTGATCTGGTCAGGTGCGCTGTCACCTAATATGATTTCATCTGGTCAGGTGCGCTGTCACCTAATATGATTTCATCTGGTCAGGTGCGCTGTCACCTAATATGTTTTCATCTGGTCAGGTCCGCTGTCACCTAATGTTAATATGTTTTCATCTGTGTCCACTGACCACTGACACACAGTGGGGGATGTTTTAAAAATATTATTTAATATATAATATAATATAATAATTTGTGCTTCACCTAAAAATGTGGTCAGCAGCCTCCACTGCTACACACATATGCTCCAGCTCGAACCCCCCCCCCTCCCGGACCCCTCTTTGGATAGTACCTCCATTATCCCTCGCTCCTAACCAGACACCACCATTATAAGCTAGCTTTTATTCTCTCCACCACTTCTAACCACATTGACATTTTGGATTCATTGAGACCCAGAATTCTTGCTGTAGATATTTATTGATAAATTCGGCGTCACCCTTCGACGCTTCATGCCCCATCTCACTCAGACCATAAAAAAACTATTGGAAAGCAAAAGAAACAATTAATACCAAATATTCCAGTAAACACATACTTCAATTATACACGTGGTAATCCACTTGTTAAACCTCCACGCATACCGAAAAAACATGAAAGGAAAAAGAACAAAATTAAAGTCAAATACATCTGCACACACACAGCTCTATCACACCTGTGGTGAAACGCCACAAAGGACACACATGTACTAACACTTTACACACTCTTCCACCATCAGACATCCACTCACACCATCACCAACAAACTATGACAAACAACATCTATCACTCAAACTGAACAAAACAAACATGTACTTGCAAACTTGACACATCAGTTAACACAGTCCCCCACACAGCAATCAACCAAACCATTCCACACACATGCATCAATTGAAACACAACACGCATATGCAGGGCCGCCTCAGGGGGTGTGCGAGCAGTGCGGTCGCACAGGGCCTCGCGGGAAGGGGGGCCTCGCAGAAAAAAGAAAAAAAATATATAATTTTTTTAATTTTTTTAGAATTTTCTTTTGAATTTTTTGCGAGGCCCCCCTTCCTGCGAGGCCCTTTTTCATCACAGACCTAAAATCTAGTTTTGCTTACATGCTTATATATTTCACATTAGACACGTTCCTGGCTCTGAGGCTCTGCAGGCAGCAGAATTGGTTTCAATGAGGGGAGGGGTTACAGCCAGGTAAGGTAGCCTCTGTTGAGTTCATTGTGTGTGTCTGTGTGCGTGCCGGGGGGGGGGGGGGGGGGGGCGTGAACCGACTCATTGCCAGACGTGAGCGATTCGACTCACGCTCGCGGCAATGAATCGGCTCTTATGAACGAGTCGCTCATGACCGACCCATCACTAGCGTCTGACTATTTCGCGCGTGCAGCATTGGAGCCTAGGTTATGCCAGCCAAGATGAAGAGGACATCGTTCGGCAGATGGACTGAAGATGAAAGTTGTTGCATGTTAGACAGTTCAGTCAGGCTAGCCATCCCGGCTAAAGACAGGGACAGCTAGTTAGCTTTAGCTACGTTATAATATTAAGTGTGGTTCAGTCGGGATATAGCCATGATGATGTCGGCTAGTAGCTAGCTTAGCTAAAGGCTAACTAGCGTTAGCTAACCTAGAGACAGCGCGTGCAGCATTGTTATGCCAAGATGAAGAGGATGGTCGTTCGGCAGATGAACTTCGTCAACTCCACGCGGTTGTCTCCATCCTCTTGGACGTTTGGTGAGTTTTTAATGCACTCTGTTCTATTCCCGCCGTGGATCTCTCTCTCTCTCTCTCTCTGGAGCCAAACTGGCCGACTAGCTGTTGTAGTACTAGTAGCTAACGGTGTGTGGCCTGGTGTCAGCACCTGTATCGCTTTTCTCATGTTGTACAGTTTTTCAGTGGTAGCCGCATAGCTTGCTTCTGCGTTAGCTAATGGTTAGCGATAGCCGGGTTGAGCTAACTGTTAGCCAGTTAGCTGTTTAGCTACGACGTTAGCTGCCGGCTGCGCTCGGCTGGGAACGTTAGTTTGATGCTATCAGTTAGCCTAGAGTTAGCTGTTATCTTGTGCTACGACCATTGACATTAGCCATGAGAATAGCAGGGGGTTCTGGCACTCTGACTACGACATCATCTTTGACAGAAGATGTAGTCGGGCCTGCACCATGACAAGGCTCCGGCCATAGCTTCTTTTTGAGAGGCCTTTCGTCAACGTGGAGACCTGTGTTGCGGCCTTTCGCCCTGCGTTCCTCGTGCAGGTAAGATGTCATGACATTACCCCACTCTTCCTTCCTTCCCCTCCCGAATGTTTTGTTAATAACGATGTTTTTTTCCAGGCAAAACATATGTTACTTCACAACATTTGGAGATACGACATGTGCTGTGTGTGAATTGTCTTGGTCGTTTGTGTAGCTTGGGTAGCATTGGGCCGTTGGCCAAAGCTGTGTGTGGCCTGGTGTCAGTACCTGGCTAGTCTATTTAGCTGAATGCTGTTTAGCTGTTTTCTCTGGTATAGACCCTCTTCTCTTTGGATTTAAGTGTTGATCTTTGTCCTTTTGGATCTATGTATATTCATGTTGCCTTTTTGAAGTTATCTTTTCCTTCTGTTTTGTTCTTCCATTAAAAGTTGAATATCCTTTTAGGGGCTCATCTTTGCTTATCTCTCTCATACATGCTCTCTCTCTAACACACACACACACGACAAACACACATGCTCTCTCTCTCTCTTTCTAACACACACAGTCTGCCTATGGCTGCCTTTCTCGATGGCTAGGCTGTGCTCGCTGAGTCTGTACCTAGTCAAGGATCTTCAGTCACAGTGCTCAGGTATTCTGCCACTGTGTACTCTCTGTTTAGGGCCAAATAGCATTTCAATTTCTTTCCAATGCGTCTCTCTCTCTCTCTCTGTACACTGTATATTGACTGTAGAACGGGAGCTCTCTCTCGCTCTCTCTCTTGCTATATGTTGACTGTATCATGCCCAGCCTCGGGCAGCGCTATTATTTAAGAATATGTTGACTGTATGAAAAAAGAAAATTATATATATTTTTTTCCTTTGGGGGGGGGGGGGGGGGGGGGGGGGGGGCTCGCGTTTAAATATCGCACAGGGCCTCGCATTTCTCCCAGGCGGCCCTGCACATATGTATCAATAAAATATCCCTACACACAATCCCACACATTCAGTCCATAAAGAAATTAAAATAGAAAGAGAGAAACAAAAAATTCAAATTCAAACATCCCACATCAACCTGTGAATTGAGTCCCCATGTAGTGATTGAACATAAAACATTGGAAAGAAATGAAATAAAATTAAAACTCAAACCTAATCTAACACTACTTCAATCACCCACTAAAATTATAAAGATATGTAAACAAAAACAGATGACATCTAACACCACAGATATTAGTGAAACACTAAAAGGGCATCCCCACACCACAGACTATCCCCCATCTCTGTATCACTCAACACATACTCATGCATACCTAGCATACATTCATGCAATAAAACTATGACATCCAACCTATAGCACTCAAACACAACAGAACAAACAGATACTTTCTTACACAACATGTATTAGTCAACATCACCTTCACAAACAATGTTAGCCATTCTCCTGCCTGTCCTCAACTTAAGTCAATTCAGTTCACACCAATTTCTGCTCCACTCCCCTCACCCAAAGAAAAGGCTGGTACCCCTTCTCAACTTGAAGCCACCTTGGCCTACCAGAGCCACGATGCCTCCAAGTTATTCCCTTACCAAACAGTTATCATTCAAAAGTCATAACCCAAATAAATGATTCCCCTATTGATTTCTCACTCACAACTGCACCCTGAATTTAGCTCAAACTATTTCACCTCCTGCTGCTCCCATCATTACCATGTGGCCTTTGATCCCTATCACCACTGTATCTCCAACCCCCGCTCTGTGTTCCTGTAAACAACAGCTGTCTGCCATCTCCCCTCCAACTGCTCCCCAGGCTCCAAAAACGATATCACCTGCTCTACCCCCATTCTATGCATATCACAGAACAACACTTCTCCCCCCTCTGACTCTGTGACCTAGTCCAAGACATTTACCACCCCTTGTTCCTCCTGAAGGCAGCCTCTCCTGAAAATCAACAAAGGGTTCAACAACACACATTCCACCTCCAGGGGCAATTTTAACTCCCCCAGAGCCAAATTAACATACATTTGCCTTAAACACAAAACACACACAACCTTATAGTGCCTATCTCCACTATCAATACCCTACTATGGAATGAAAACAATCACATTCATCAAATCATCACAACATTATAAACAGATCAACACAATCATTACTAAAAATGTTATTGTGCTACAATAACCAATCTCACAACCATCCACTTCCAACAAGCCTTCATCATTAAATTATCACTCTATGATATTAAGACTTGTAGCAAACATAGCATTATTATTCTAAACACAAACAGATTTAAAAATGTACAATGCATTACGACACCAACTAATTTCAGTATGCTCCAAATCAAATCAAATCAAATTTATTTATAGGGCCCGACAACACACGTTAATGTCCCCATGGGCCGTACAGGTCTTCTTTAAACAAGTCAAGAAGACAACATAACAATAAGTCAAGAACAGAACAAGAACACTAGATGAATGCAAATAAATGAAAGAATGCAAGCACTCCCAGACATACCCCACGCGAAGGTAAGGAAAAACTCACTAAAACCTAACAATAGGGAAAAAAAGCTCCACAGGCAATGTGGAGGAGAGAAACCTTAGAAGGGCCGTTCAAGGGGGGATCTCCCTTCTTAGATGTCGGTGATAGTAGTGTTGCAGACGGACAGTTGGTAAGCATGCACTCATGTGTGTGGTGAAACACAGATGAGTGCATGCAATAGCAACTGTACATTTTGAAAAATTAAAGATAGAGTTGATATAAACATAAACAGATCAAACGTATGGCGATATTGCAAATGATATCCGAGCAATTTACCAGCTGTACGCATGGAAACATTTTTAAATCACGAAATGGTAGTTCCCACATAACTGCCTACTATACAGGCAGTAGTAGCTGGGCGCAGGAACCCCAACTTCATAACTCTCGGACAGCATTCTGAAATGTTTAATTATTATTATTATTATTTTTCTTTTTAAATATAATTTTATTCTATTTTACTTATTTTTTTCACATTAAATTAAGAAAATGCTGCAGATATAGCAAGCATACCATTTACTTCACCTAAATATACACCTCCCCTTTCCCATTAACAATAAACAAACACTTTCCCTCAAATAAACAATTACATAGTAAACACAGAAACAAAACATTACACCATACACTATAAGCACATTAATATACACACAACATCCTATATATACTATAGCCCATGTTGCGAGTTTGATAATACTATTGCAAATCTAATTAGTGGCACACATTAATCAAAGACTTATGCATGCTGCAAGCAAGTTTCTCCTTAACCTTGTACGTGTGTGGTAAGTGATCCCTCTACTGCAGTTGTACTAATCTACATAACGTATAATTAAAGAATTCTAAGGAATGTACTAAAGCCCACCTTATCACCCACACTTCGACAAACACTGAACCACGACCCATGCTCTCAGTTAACCTGCTATTTACAGACACTCACAGCCCCAATCTTCCTGCCTTTCTGTGACTAACAAAGGAAATAAACTCACACAGATCGATTTCAGACATGGACAACGATCTCCAAGCTAATCCTATCGCGGCTCTAGCAGCTTCTCTGTCCTCTTCCCGCCTATTAGCAAACAGCCATCAAAACAAATATCCCCAAATATCGTTCTCCAAGAGTCCCCCTTATCTACAAACCTCTGGCTCCCCGTACACTCCATTAAATTTCCCAATATTGCATTATCCTTCTAACAAATTTAATGTAATTGTTGTTCCTCCTAGAGATGATGCATTTACTCACAGCAGTCAAATGGTGTATTTATCTGGACTTAAGCAACTGAAACAATTTTCTATGAATTTGACTTACTGTATTGTTTGTAGTAAAAACCCCGGAATTTCCCATTCCAGCATAACTGTGCTCCCGAATTTGACTATTATCCATAAACTAATACCACACACTAATGTACACATGACTCCCCCCTTTTTTACACAAACATACAGTAAACAACACAGACAGATTACTTACAGAACATCGTTACAACCAAAACACAGCAAAAACACACAGTCAACTCACCCTTGCCACATGAACGAATGAAGTGCCTCGAACCCGGAAAACGCTTTGACCCTTCAACCTCCCTCCAGTTAAGAGTACCCTTCTCCCGTTCAGATGCACTACTTCCCCTACTTGGATACACCTCTCCCCAAATGAGTTCAGGTAGTGCGTATGTCGGGCCAACCGGCTTCTTAGGGCCACATTGTATAACCGACGCCGGACCCCTTTTCCCCAACAGAGATGCAGGTCTCCACTTCCGGGCCAAGGTCTCCTCCCATGAATGGAAAAAGTCCCCTTCTTTTACCTTCGGGTGCAGTATTAGGCTGGGTCCCTTTCCAATTCCTAGGCATTATAATCCAGATTCCTCTGAATCAACACACCTTATCCCTCTGCTTCCCAGCATTTTCTTTTCAAAAACACTGATCACAGAAGCACAACTCGCCTACTAACCACAGGCTAGTAAGGTTATTGTGGCCTGACTGTACATTGAGCCAGATGCATTTATGGTCTCCTTGCCATAATGCTTATCTGACCGGCTGGCGACCCAGTTGATAGCGACCTCATAGTCCGTCATGACAGGACCCCAAATGGCTAACTGTCCGTAGTACTTATCAGCCACTTAGTTTAGAAACCGACGGTCTTGTCCCCATCCCGCTTGCTCTGGGTATGGAAATATTGACCGTTTTCACCAGCCTTGCCTGTTCACAAAGGTGGATTGCCCCTCTGGCACATCACCCCCTCTGCTAGGTGTTGATTGTCATCAATGTACCACACAGTGCCCACATTTCCTTACATGCGGCATCTGTGCCGACTAGACGGTTCCACAGTGGTATGTTGATTCATACCTTGTTAGACACAGAGGCCCTTCAGTATCTCCTCAGCACTATAGTGTGTGTTTAACGTGTCCCCGGAATCTTGCGACCCCACTGGCGCCTGTTGGAGGCTACGGTTCGGGGAGCCTACCCCCTCCCTACCCCTGCAAACACTCCAGCACACCAATACGCATGCGCGCCAGAGCAAGCAGTGTATCTCACGACAATGTACTAACTATCACCTTAAAATACTCCGTTTGGTCTTAATACATTGCAGCAACGTCCACCGCACACTCCACACTACTCCAACCGTTACCATCAAAACTCACGCCACACACCCACACCGCACGTAAACCATAAAATAGTGGTGTGCAAGCTAATGATCCTAGCCAACCTTGTTTCCTACCCAGAGGTGATCCGCGGGTCCCCCGCAACGGGCGGAAGTCCCCCGTCTACAGCCCATCAAAACATCACGTCAGAAACGTCCTACTTTAGCAAATACCACTCTGCACTCTTCACTTTATATATATATGTATTTTATTGATTAATCCTCCACTGCACTGTTTCTTGTCCTGTGTCTGTGTTGGTGTTGTCGTTTACTGTGAAAAAAGAAAGGAAAAAATGCATACACTGTATTGCTGCAACAATTACCAATGTGTTTTTACACAAATGGCTTAATAAAGGAATCTGAATCTGAATCTGAATCTAAGTCATCATTTAGCAATTGCACCAAATGCCAACAACAACGCCAGCATCAACCCGAGATTCGACCCTTTCGTTCAGTCCGCTCAGCACCTAGCGAATCTACCTCCCCCTCTAAATAACTTACGCATCTAAACAACAAACGCTTCAAGTGCCTTCCTATCAATCTTCTCTCTGACACAAATCATTAAAGGAAAAAAATCTAAACCGTCTGCTATCCTAGGTAAAAAGAAATAGTGCATCCTATCTGACATACAATGTCAACTAATCCCGGCCTAGGATATTATCAACACACTTACAGATAAAGCCGGGAAAAGTCCTGGAACCACTGTTTGGGGACCGTTTGGGCACCGTATTAACGGTAACAATGACCAGCGGGGGCGCTCTCATACAGCTGGTGACAACGTGCCGAGGTGCCTGTTTTCTGTTCATTCAGGAAGAGCTCCGCCCTCGACAAAGTGAGAGAGAGGCAGAGAGAGAATGAGAGCGAATGGACTAAATCCACTGTGTTCCGACCACATGTTTTGGCTAAAATACATAGTATTGTATTGTATGTATAGTATTGTATCATGCCTCGTTTTATAAAATGTCCTTTGGGCGCAAGCGTGTTTTTTATTATTTTTTTAAGTCGCCGCTTTTATTATGAAATTCGTGGCTCTCTACCTCACTTGTGTTCAACTTGACCAACCACTGCCCGTGTCTGAGACCATACCATTTGCATCGATTCCCTGGCCGTGCAGATGACCAAGATATTCGCCAGAAGTGGATTAAGAATACCAACCGAAAGGACTTTGTTCCCACTAAAAACAGCACGGTAGGTTTCAAAACGCGTTACAACGTCAAGTGACTTGATTTCTCCCAATGACATTCCTCCAACTCAGGAACTAGGAAGTAAATATCGCGTCTCGTCTGTTGACAACAGTGGATTTAGCTCTGCATATCGGTAAGCTCTTAATTCATATACATTACTATTGAAATGTATTTTTACTTAACTTTACAGCATTATTCAAACGTGATAGGAAGTTATGAGTCATCAGCTGTTTATATGCAGTCCGTTTTGCCTTCAGCCCGTGACGGTAGAAGTTTGAGGTGACGTTGTCACAACCGTTACATATGTACAAAATATACTGTCTCATAAATATACTCTTCCAATATATAAATATATTGTTTTAGATGCTGTTGTCACTATGAATAAAAAATGGGGGATGTAAACAAGACAAACGTCTTTCTCTGGTCTGCATCCCCTTAACAATTGTTTGATATTGGATGGTCCCTGTGCTGTTGTTTTTCTTGTACAGAAATACTGTGTAATCTCTGTAACACTGGCATGATGGTACCTATGATGGTACCGACATGTAGCTACTGTGGTTAACATTATTACCTGGACTGGCATGATGGCACCTACTGTAGCTACTGTGGTGTGTGGGGGGGGCATAGATAGTTAATGTGATGAATAACGTTATCTATTGTAGTAACAATGCTCCAAAATGTATTGATTGTTTTTCTGTTTCCCCAGATGCTCAACCTCTGGACCACACATGGTCATCCTCTCACAGAAGCTGTCCGGGGACGACTCTCACACAGCTCTCTACTCTCTGGGCCCTGGACTGGACACCCCTGCACTGTACTAATTACACATCACAAAATCAACATTCTGTTCTCTATTCCAGGCTGGATCTGACCTTGACTCATATGATCTCCTGCTCTATGCAGATGTTAGCAACATTGTAACAAAATGCGAAATGGACTGCAAACAGGTAGGAATACAGCCAGACAGTCACAATCAAAACCACAGGCCAGAGAGAGACAATCACAGGCCAGAAAGTGGTACTGTTGGCCAGACAAGGTTAAAATCTTTCTCCATTTAAACAAACAGGACTCACAACAGAGCAGAAAACTGTCTTGAGCCTGTAAACATCTCTATTGTTAAACCTACATGTATGGGATCCAAGCCTGCTTGATTAATAACAAACACATCTTTCTATAATGTTGTGATAGAGCCTGCACAAGTATTATCTGTTCCAAGGTGATGGAGCCTACGGTAGTAAAGATGTAAAGAGTCTGCGGACAGTGTCTGGTTTTAATGTACTAATGGACTGATGGTCTGATGGTCAGGGGATGTGTGTGTGTGTGTGTGTGTGTGTGTGTGTGTGTGTGTGTGTGTGTGTGTGTGTGTGTGTGTGTGTGTGTGTGTGTGTGTGTGTGTGTGTGCACGTGTGTGCATGCATCTGTATCGATGTCTTTCCCATTCATTGTGTTTATGTTTGTGTACTTGTGCATGTGTGATTGTGTGTGTGTGTGTGTGTGTGTGTGTGTGTGTGTGTACTTATGTGCTCCAGCTCCTATCATATGTATTGTACTAATAATAGTGTTTACGTTCCATGTGTCCATATCTGGCTGCCAAGAGGCGCGAGGAGCTGGAGGCTCAGCTGAAGGAGAAGGCGGAGGAGAACACGGAGCTGCTGCGGGACCTGGAGCAGAAGAACGCCATGATCTTGGTCATGGAGAGCAGCATCAAGGAGCGGGAAAAGAAGTCAGCCCGGTCTGCTCCTACAAGCCCGCCCCTCCCCCCGCCAAGGACAGGCAGCCCGAGACCCCCCGCCGCCCAATAGGGTATATCTGCAGAGCTGCAACAATTACCAATGTGTTTTTACACAAATGGCTTAATAAAGGAATCTAAATCTGAATCTGAATCTAAGTCATCATTTAGCAATTGCTCCAAATGCCAACAACAACGCCAGCATCAACCTGAGATTCGACCCTTTCGTTCAGTCCACTCAGCACCTAGCCAATCTACCTCCCCCTCTAAATAACTTATGCATCTAAACAACAAACGCTTCAAGTGCCTTCCTATCAATCTTCGGAGAGCCCAACGTCTGGGCGGGGCTTCGTGGCGTGGACGGGTTTGAGGCGGGGCTTCGTGGCGTGGACAAGTATTGTGGCCTGGACAAGTATTTGTTGGAGTGCGCATGCGGATGAGGGGGGGGGCTCTCTCGCATTTAGTAACAATAGAGTATATACATAAACTGTACATTGGAAGAGGTCTACAAATATACAGCACTGTTGGTAGCCTACTTTGTGGAGACGAAGATGATGAGTACCAGTCTTCTCTTCAGACATATAAACTGTACATTGGAAGAGGTCTACAAATATACAGCACTGTTGGGGGGGCTCTCTCGCATATAGTAATAATAGAGTATATACATTTGAGGGGGAATAAACTGTACATATACAGCACTGTTTGTGATACAAAAATAGTAGAGTACATTAACCTGGCACACAACATACTTGTTCACATGTCATTTTTCTTTCACTCTAAAGGAAATATGTCTCACATACAGTAGACCCCCCAGTAGCCTACTTTGTGGAGACGAAGATGATGAGTACCAGTCTTCTCCTCAGACATATAAACTGTACATTGGAAGAGGTCTACAAATATACAGCACTGTTTGTGATACAAAAATAGTATATAGTAATAATAGAGTATATACATTTGAGGGGGAATAAACTGTACTTTATATAGAGCTTTTATCCAAAGTGCTTTACAATTTATACCTCATATTCACTCACAGACGGCAGAGGTGCCAACCTGCTCATCAGGAGCAATTGGGGGTTAAGCGTCTTGCTCAAGGACACTTGGCTGCCGGGAACATTGGAATGCGGCGCAACCCCCACACACACACACCATTGAAATGCTAATTGTCCAGCACCTAGTATTTATCGTTGCCATTTGAGAGAGTTCACACTCTAAACCTGTTCAGATGAGGACCGTGCTACTCACACTTGGACCATAGCAGTCATCAAAAAGGATCATGGATCATCTTTAGACAAATAAATTGATACTAATAATTGATTACTTTGAACCTTGCACCTTATTAAACCTTGTCTAAAGATTAGATTAGATTAGATTAAAATGTATTGTCATTATACAGCACAAGTACAGTACAATGAAAAGAGGTTTGGCATCCAACCAGAGTGCAAATGTAGCAGTAAAGTGCAACAGTAATATACAATGTACAGGTGATTCAACTGTAAATATACAAATTCTGAGTCTGTGTTCTAATCATGTTGAGCTCAGTTGTAATCCAATCTTACCTAGCTGACCAATACCTGTTCCCTATTTGGTTTTGTGTCAGTCTTGTTTCTCTGATCCTATTTCTGAAGATGCATTTCCATTGGCTAATGGTCGAGATATAAGTCACTTGTTACTTTCTGATCCTGGCAGAACCTAGAATGTCTGCCCGTTGAAATTATGACATTTCAACGTATTGTATTTTGATATTACTGTAAATCATTTGACATCTATTGCTGACTGTTCATACATTTGTTACAATAAAGATGCAAATAATTGTTATCTCTTGTCCAATCAGAATAATTTTTTTTATTACAAAACATTGAGATATCAAACAGAAAAATAAACAGCCTTAACCCTTTGATGCACAACATATGTCGACATCTTATTTTACTCACAATAATCCAAACCGGAAGTGGTACATAGTACCAAAACAACCCACAACAGTGTAAATAGCAGAACATACATGAGAATGAATGGCTTCAGTTTCCCTCATGAATATTTGTCATGGAACTTAAGATCAGTTCAACTGACAGTATGGTATGGTATGAATATTTTGCAACAACAAGAACAAATGCTACTAATTGTGCGAAATGGGCACACAGTGCATCTCTGATGTGGCGACCATGGTTGGCCTGATAGGGTTCTCTGGCTCGCCAGCCTGTCCAACACCCCACTACACCCTGCATCAGGACCAAGTAGAATCCTTTCCTGTTGTAGTAATCTGCAGGGTCATCAGCTGGTGCCAGGATGCCAATGTGGGTCCCGTCTATTGCCCCTGCAACCTGGGGGAACCCCCATTTATGTCTGTAGCCCTGGACGATCACCCTTAGCTCCGCATCAGATGGGGTCTTGATGTATTGGCGTCGCATGACCTGGTTTATGGCTGTCACAACCTCTTGGGTAATGAGACAGGCAGTGGACATGCCAACACCAAACAGGTGAGAGATTGGTTGCCAACCGCCACAGACATATTGCCACCCGTAGCTCAACAGGGACAGGGCGTCGGTAGCTGGTATTCTGGCGTGTCAAACTGGGTCACAGGATGTCACACAGGTGCAGGAAGGACACACTTTTCATCCTGAAGTTGAGTTGCCAGTTGTCACTGATATGTTGCCACCAACTACAGGGACGTGGAATGGTCCACATGCTCCTGTAAAGATAAAGTACATAGTATCATTGAACTGTTTGTTTATTAATTGATTATTCAATGTGTAAATGTTTATAGTGGACATATTTTAATATTTTAAAATATTTTAATATTTTAATTAAACATATATTATATACTCTATATTTCTAAATTGCACTGGATGTTTGTGTAGTTCTCTTTCTTCCAGCATGTCCTCCGGCACGGTGGTGTAGTGGTTAACACTGTCGCCTCACAGCAAGAAGGTCCAGAGTTCGATTCCCGCTTGGGGACCAGGGCCCTCATTCATCAACCTGACTTACGCACAGATTTGTGCT
This sequence comes from Notolepis coatsorum, assembly GCF_963971535.1. NCBI lineage: Eukaryota > Metazoa > Chordata > Actinopteri > Aulopiformes > Paralepididae > Notolepis > Notolepis coatsorum. The sequence continues at coordinate 195,950,187 of NC_140165.1, forward strand.
TAACCTGTGCGTACGATCATTTCTAAGCAAAGAGTGGGATTCATCAATTTCAACTTGAACTTGACTCCGTGCTTACGTGTACGCACAGGTCAGAGCACACTTAGCTGACGCCCAGTGGTAGAATATCGTTACTACGCATAAACGCTCCTCAGTTCTGCATTAGTTTCAAGGCGGAAATAAAGACACTGGCGCGTGTTCTGTATGACCCCGTAATCCATTATAGTTCATTGTGAAATAGCGATATTAGTGTAATTATTGTCAAACCCTAAATAGCATGTGGAATAGGTCTTTCTCTCCGAATGAATGCAGGTTTATATATATAGCGTTATGGGGTGCACTGACTGCACTCGCAGGAACTGTTTTCAGAGATAGCATCAGATAGGGATGAATGAGGGGCAGTCTAATTGCAGAGAGAACATAATATTAACTAGAGTCCACTACCCGAGACACCTCCTTCATTTGTACCGCAATTTGGGACCCAAATTGGAGCTACGAGCTTAAAAGCTTTTCCGTGCTTATTTGATCAAGGTCCAGCTGCAGAGCCGGAGAGACAGACAGCAGAGAGACAGACAGACAGACAGACAGATAGACACTGTTCCACAGTGTGTGTGTGTGTGACCACTAGTCTCCTAGTAGAGACCCCCCCCCTCTGGACCACCTCCCAGTAGAGACCCCCCCCCCCTCTGGACCACCTCCTAGTAGAGACAAGTTTTCTGAAATGTATGTTTATATATGCAAATGAGGCACTTCCCCATTAAATATGTGGACATTCATGGATGCAATAAGGCAAAATGAAGTAAAATGAACAACTAAATGTGTGTTATTGACGTTTTATTGTCACTAGTTTCATAGAAGACATGTTTAGGAAGCAAAATATAACAGAATCTCAAAATCAACAAAAAAGGTATATTTGCCTATTCACCTGCAGTGTCTCGCCTTAATCCTCATCTTCGTCTTCTTCCTAGAGAAGTCTCTACTAGGAGGTGGTCCAGAGGGGGGGGGGGGGGGCTGAGTCTCTACTATTAGACTAGTAGTCACACACACACGCACGCACGCACACACACACACACACACACACACACACACACACACACACACACACACACACACACACACACACACACACACACACACACACACACACACTGTGGAACAGTGTCTGTCTGTCTGTCTGTCTCTCTGCTGTCTGTCTCTCTGCTGTCTCTCTCAAAATAGTATAAGTGCTATCTTGGCCCTGAGAGTTGCTCTCCGGCTCTGCAGCTGGACCCTCTCAAATCAGCACGAAAAAAGCTATAAGCTTATAAAACGATTTAATATGCTAAACTTCGTTTTAAATTCCTTAATTCACTTTTGTTTATTTCATAAAGATTTTCCCGACATAATGATACCTGCCCCGACCAGATCCGTGACTCTGTTGCGATACAGATGAATTATCTACTCAGAATAGTATTATAAAGTGGCTATCTTTTATGCTGTAGATCACTGCGTGCAGAACCTTTATTTCAGCGGGGACTGTAGTATTTATTTGACGTTACTGTACAATATATGTGTATTAAAAGACGGAGCTGTCTTTTATTGTATTATAATAATTATTAATATTAAAAATAAATTAAGAAAGGCATTCTTATTCCAGCATGCATTAATGACACTAAGGGCAATGGCAAAACAGTGGTTGATGGTCTTTATTAGTGTTTGCGGTGTCCAGGCAGCAATGGTCTTTTAGGAAGTTAATAGGTATAATATCCGACAGTGTACAACACCCTCGGTTTAGTCCATTCTTCCACATTTCATGGGGGTGTTAATCAGGGCGGTTTTGGTATGCAAATACTTAAAACAGTGCACGAGCTCAAACGTAGGATCAAAGTCATATTCATCATGACAGGTGTGTGTAGAACCTGCGTACGCACGTGTGGTGAATCCCGATTTTCCTGTGCGTACACTGATTCTACATTTACATTTACATTTACATTTAGTCATTTAGCTGACGCTTTTATCCAAAGCGACTTACAAGTTCTGTACGACAAGCCATCAGGAAGGGCACAACTCTATCAGCTGAGTAACAATGTTCATCAAAGTGTTGAGTGCTACAGTGTAGGTTAGTTTATTAGGACAAGTGCATGACAGTATGGTTAGTTAGGGTTAGATTTTTTTTTTTTTTTTTTTATGCAGATAATGGTTGAAGAAGTGCGTCTTTAGTCGACGGCGAAAGATTGGATGTGTTTCGGCTGTCCTAACTGGGGTGGGTAGTTCATTCCACCATTGTGGGGCAAGGACTGAGAATAGGCGACTTCTCTTTGATGACCCTCCCGGAGCTTGGATAGGAGTAGGTCTGAGGCGGCCAGAAGATTCAGAGCGTAGGGGTCTTGAGGGTGTGTAGTTAGAGACCATTGACCGGAGGTAGGCGGGAGCAGTTCCCTTTGCCGCACGGTATGCTAGGTCGAGGGCCTTGAAGCGGATTCGTGCAGCAATGGGGAGCCAGTGCAGGTCCCTAAGAAGTGGGGTGACATGGGCCGACTTCGGTAGGTTTGAGATCAGGCAGGCCGCTGCGTTCTGAATGAGTTGAAGAGGCTTAGTGGCAGTGGCCGGGAGGCCAGCGAGCAGTGCGTTGCAGTAGTCGAGGTGGGAGATGACTGTTGATTGGACGAGGAGTTGGGTGGCTTCTTTTGTCAGGAAGGGGCGTATCCTTCTGACGTTGCTCAGGAGGAATCGGCAGGTTCTGGTTTTCTGTGCTTACGTGTGGAAATAGAACATGTTCTACGCACACGTTGATGAATGAGGGCCCAGGTTGCTTATAGCTTATCCGCAACAGTAAGTTACTTCCGGGGTAGGCCTGATTGGCCCCGACAGGCACGTGACGCGCAACTTTCTCTGCCGCGCGGCAGGCTCCGCGGAGCCGAGCGGCAGAGCTTGCAGAATTACGTAACCGTCCAAATACGCCATGACTTTCGGCGCTTCAGCTCACCTGGCAGAGCAGCGGTCCTGCGATCCTGCGGTCCGTTGTTGACGAGTTCGAATCCCATCAAATCTTTTTTTTTTAACGTGATTTTTTTTTTAACGTGTATTCTTTCGCCGGTTAAGGTTAGGCATGGTTAAGGTTAAGGTTAAGGTTAGGCATTGTTTCGGAGTTGGTTAAGGTTAGAACGGTTAAGTTTAGGCGCTGTTAAGGAGCTGGTTAAGGTTAGAGTTTGTCTTAGAGAATGGCAATATTCTTTCTATGGTTAAGGTTAGGCATGGTTAAGGTTAAGGTTAGGCATTGTTTCGGAGTTGGTTAAGGTTAGAACGGTTAAGTTTAGGCGCTGTTAAGGAGCTGGTTAAGGTTAGAGTTTGTGTTAGAGAATGGCAATAGACAGCCTATTTCCGCGCGACAGCTCTCAGCAGCCTCGTTGCGCGTCCTGAGTTTGCCGCGTCACGTGCCTGTCGGGGCCAATCAGGCCTACCCCGGAAGTCACTTACTGTTGCGGAACAGTTACAGGCGCCCAGGTTTCCATGATGCCAGGTACTCAGGTGGGGTATCTCCCAGGCCTTTCTGTGTGGAGTTTGCATGTTCTCCCCGTGCTCGCAAGGGTTTCCCCCCTGATAAGATAAACCCAATGGAAAAACATGCACAACAGATCGCTAACGCTGTGGCGTCCTTGACGAAGACGGACAGGAGCACTTGGATTGGTCCCCGGGGCGCGGCTCATGTTGCCGCCCTATCTGCTCCCGGCTGCCCATGGGGGGAAGGACAACGGGATGGGAAAAGTGCAGAGAGACATTTCATCGGCGACTCAGTGCATGTGTGTGTGTGTTCCTGTGGGTCGCCCATCTCGCGTGTGTGTGTGTTAAACTGCATGACAAATAAAGACTTCTAGTCTAACAATTATTATTATATATTATATGCTCTGTAAATAACTTATGTACAAATACCGATATGCCCTACTATGTTACCTGTTTATTGCACAATGTTGTTTTATTGGATTCTATTATATGTTGTACACTACTGTATTGCACATCGTTGCGGGCAAGACCACCCGCATTTCATTGTATACTTGTATGCCGTGACAAATAAAACTCTTGACTTGACTTGACTGTCTGTAAAAAAAAATGTATAGGCAATGAATAAAGATAATTTGATTGATTGAAAACTTTATTAACAGATTGTAGAATGGGTACAGTACAGTACAGCTCAATACACACAATTGTTAAGGGGATGCAGACCAGAGAAAGACTTTCGTCTTCTTTACATCAGGGTCCCCCATTTTCAATTCATAATAGTTGCTATATGACAAATGATATATGACAAATATATCAACAAAATAATAATAATTTTGTGTCTTATTACTGGATCTTGTAAACAAGTCACAGTATAATTGTAATGTCATGCTTTTCTAGTGTTTTACATAGGCTACTCTATCACTGCACAGAAATTAGTCATTTTCTTTTGAAAGTGGTCATCAATGGTTACAGGCAGCCATACTGAAAGAAGTATAATGACACAAACATTCCGTGCAATCTGTTAAATAAAGTTATTTCATTCATTCATTCATTATTTCCATCGTTGTCCCTGGAGTAAACGTTACGTTACCTCGTTCGTCGTCTGTGTAATAACAAAGCCATCGTAGTTTCAATGCATAATCCAGTTGCATTCCAGATCCACCCTGTTGTTGACATGTCCTTAATTCTTTGAAAACATAACGTTACTGAAATGAATAAGGAATGCAATGTTCGCTAGCTTACCAACGTACAGTATTTTCAATCAACTGTACTGTAGAAAACAGCTTTTTGCGCGACGGATAAATGCAATTTCACGGAGAGAATATGTCTGGTGGCCATATAATACTGTATTATAGTTTACTTGAATGAACAATCTCCCTCCCCACTTTACCAGCGTATTTTAAATTCACAATAAAGTCTCTCTCAGTCTCGCGCCGTCCCAACGTTGACAGTGGCTCGTCTGTTATCGAGACAAAGGCACAGTGATGAATGAGGAAGTCAATAGACCGCCGCCGGTCGACTTTGCGCCTCCTGGCGGCATAAAACAGAACAGCAGCCTGGGTTCCTAATTAATTCCAACGACGTGATATCACCGTGCGCGCGTCGCGGCAAAGCGCCCATGAAAACTAAAGGCTTCATCTGTACAAACCAACCCGTCGAGGCGTCGATTACATATGGCGCTTACATTTATAACCCACAAGATCCTGTGTTCGCCAACTTCCTAAATGCACAATTTTACCAAACATCCTCTCGTGTTTCTAAAGCCAATTCCCATCGTCAACTAATGCGGCAATTCACAGCTCTCATAGCAGCAGTCCCAGTCATATATATATACTTAAATCGAGACCCACTAAGAGGGTACAGTGTCCCACTCACACACTCACTCACATTCATCTTCATACTCATTAACTAACCCTAATCTTGTTCTCTAAGATTTCGACTACGTTCACACTCCGCGCCCTATTACCATCGACATCCCAATGAAATTAAACCTGTCCCTATATTATGTGCTTGGATTACCTAGCTATGCCATTCACCATTCATACAAATTAGCCGTAATGTCCCTCACCTACGGTTTTTGTTCGCCGACATAACCCCCTAACCCTAGTGATCCTGTCACTATCCATATATAGCGCCCCTAACGTCTGCCCTAGCTTTCCCTAAATATGACCAATATCAATCGTCGGACCGCCACTTCAAAAAGAAACTCCTATCCCCCCCCTTCACCCAGGCAGGCATTAAACACGCTGCCCGTACCTACCGCCTTTTACCCCAAGTGAGGGGACCGAAAGCGGCCTCCTGCCCTGCACAACCACACAACTGCCAAAGCAAGCAGCCGCATGGCTGCGGGAATCAGCAAGCGCGCCCCTTCATCTTGGACAGCCTATCTACACCACCCCATCCATCCCCGCATGCCGAACCATTCTCCTCCCTGGGCCCCACCCGACTACTCAGCCAACCCCACCTATCCTCTCTTATTCAAACAGCAAACACTGCAACTGTAACCCCTCTAATGAACATATCAAACACGGCTTGATCCTGCATGCTCCCAACGAGCAGGGGCCACGCCAAGCCCACTACCCACCTCGGGGCAGCGCAGAACGGGTCATGCGCACCATTTGTCGTAAATTATGTAAACATATTAGGTTAGTTACAGTATAACAGCTTGCTGAATGGAGAGAAGACAGTGGATTAGGCTTTCCCCCTTGGAGGGGAAAATTAGTTAGGTAGTCCACAACAGAGCTTGAATTCAACCCATAATTATTGTTAAGTGCGAAGAGGGTTAGACATACAGGGATTAAATCATATTACAAATAATGAATACATGGTTATAGATACTTTCACATTCCTGGAGCCCATCCAATTGGCTTTACACATCTAGTCAAACTAACAGTTTAGTTCTATATTCAAACAAGTCTATACTCACATATTCACATGGTTGTCAATTGAAGATACTGTGCATTCCATGGTTATCCATTACCAAAACCTGGTCTAGTGCATTGACATTAATCTAGACAACATAAAAACACTTGTTATCATTCAGAATAATGGTTACTCACGTACTGCACAATATCCCCAAGATGGGCGCGGCGGAGGCCAGACTGGATGCCTGACCTCCTCTCTAACACTTTAGATCTGGTTTTTATACTCAATATGACATCACCCACTGTCTGGCCTTGTCTGGCCAATCAAAAGTTACCTCTGAGACATTTTCTCCCTCCTGAGCCTATCTTACCAAATATGGTCGTGTCATTTCACACCTGGCGTCCTGCTGACTGTGGCAGAGTGGCTAATTCCTAAGAGTCATTTCTGGTGTAGCAGTTGCATAATAAAATATTTCTAAGGTGTATCTTTTGTGTAATGTATTTATATATATCCAGAATTAGAACAATGTATTAGTTACCTATATTTCAATACCAGATAGTCTATATGAAATAACACAAGCCTGTTTTTACCAGACTGAACCTTATTGCTTGGATAGTGAGGTTTGCATATTATTTATATAAATACAGTTTAATCGAGAAGTAGCAGACTTGTTCTATTATCCTCACAAACAGTTGAAATTCTAATGGCATTCAAATATCCCTTATTTTCTAATAAGTCAGATTTAATGTAATATAGCTGTGACAAATTTCCATGAAGCTTGAGATATGCTCAGATGCAAGTCGGGGGTCTTTGGTCAGACCAGTTGTCCCTACTATGTGCTAGTCACAGGGAGGTGTGAATTTGCAGTCTTTGTTCTGGCGCTGAGCACATTACCATTCTCTATTGTCTGTGTTTCTCTGAGAGTATACAGTCAGCAGATTCCCACGCTAAGCGTGGAAAGATCTAAAGTCTTATCTAGTTTTCTCACCTCACCCCCAACTGTCTCCCAAATGGTCCTTATCAGCAGCTGAAACCCACTTTGCTCCAAAAGGTCTTTGCATATGGTTGCTTTACACAGACACATTGGCTCCTTGAAATGAATCCTTCCAAGTCAATTTACCATAGGCACTTTTGCGTGATGTTTTTCAACTGTGGGGGCACATGGTCAAGTTTAGACCATTGGAAGGGCACCAATGGGCATGTCCTCTCATTTTTGCCACTCAAAAGGGCACTTTAGAGCAATGTTTTCAACTGTGGGGGGCACATGGTCAAGTTTAGACCACTGGAAGGGCACCAATGGGCACGTCCTCTAGTTTTTGCCACTCAAAAGGGCACTTTAGGTTTAGCGCAATGTTTTCAATTGTGAGGGCACATGGTCAAGTTTAACCATTGGAGGGGCACAACCTCTCATTTTCGCCACTCAAAGGGGCACTTTAGCGCAATGTTTTCAACTGTGAGGGCACATTTTAACACGTTTAACCATTAGATGGGCACCAATAGGGCACATCCTCAAATTTTTTCCACTCAAAAGGGCACTTTTGCATGACATTATTTAACCGTGGGGCACATGGTCAAGTTTAGACCATTGGAAAAGCACCAATAGGGCACACCCTAAAAAATTTTGCGACTCAAAAGGGCACTTTAGCGCGCGTTTTTCAACTGTGGGGGCACCCCCAGGCACTGAGTCCGCCAGTGCCCGGGATGCCCCTGCGCATGCTCTGTCCCGTTGTAGGCTGACTCGTATTACACAGGTATACTGCACAGCGTAATCTAGTCCCTGATGTTACTAGACATAACATTACAGAGGGTGTTCCAGAGTCGGGTGCAGCTCGTGAGGAGGCCCGATCACCAACACTTTTTAATTTGGATGACAGGACGATGAGGGAAGCAGTGGAAGAGGACCGGAGGGATCGGGGTGGGGCGGTAAGGGAGAAGGAGGTCAGGCAGGTAGTGGGGGGGGGGGGGCAGGCTATGGAGGGCTTTAAAGGTGAGGAGTAGTAATTTCAACTGTATGTGTTCCTTAATCAGGAGCCAGTGGAGAGTGGAGGGCAGGAGTGATGTGGTCACAGACTGGGTGTTGGTGAGCAGGCGAGCAGCAGAGTTCTGGACCATCTGGAGTCTATGGAAGGAGCGGGAGGTGATGCCGGTAAGGAGGGAGTTTTCATCTTTGACGGTGAATAACACTATGCTAAAATTGACCAGACATGAAAAATTGCCACTCAGCTCATTCAGCACATTCTTGTACAAGAAATATAAGCAAATGAATAAAGGACAGATGAGTAAGCAGAAGGTTTTGTAGATACAGTACTGAATTCTGCCATCCGGACATAAATATGATTATAGAATATAGAATATCAGGCCTATAAATTACCTTATTATGGCCAGTTTTTTTTGGATCGGGCCAAATCTCAATCTGTTCAATCTGGATTTAGTACCACCAAGCGCCCCTGACAAAACCGCGAATGAAATCTACTGTAAGTACAGTTACTTTTTTATAATGTAAATCTCTCCACCATTTTTCATCAGATTGCAATACTGTTTTTTGCTAGATGTTCACAGAAAGGTAGAGAAACTAACTGCATTATAATTCATGGCAATGACGTTCAGGTTTGTTCCACCCATGAGATATGATCCCGAAATTAAAGAGAGAAAAAAAACCTGAAAAAGAAGTCAGATGATTGACAGGGGCTGGCTTGAGCTGGGAAGTGTAGTTTTTTTAATTTATTCGAAAGCCCATCGAAAGCCCTGGGTCTCTTCTCTCAAAAGACTACACTCAAGTTTGTGAGGATTGGTTCATTCCCCGCCACACGCTCCGCTCCTTTAAGGTACTGTGTTGATTGATGCATTCCCCGCCACACGCTCTGCTCCTTTAAGGTGCTGTGTTGATTGGTGCATTCCCCGCCACACGCTTTTGGAGCAAGTATAAATTCCAGCGCGCACCTGTCATAGTTTTTGATTAGCGCCCCAGAGGCTTTTTATACTGGGACTTCCCTTCAATCGATGTCGGGTCGTTTTGGAATACAACTGCTTTTGCCTGCTTTTTCCCCGTTGCTGTGCCTCGTCTTCTTTCCCTCCAGGACTTTCTGTGGAGATCCGCTGATGAGAACCTTGTTCCCCGTTTGGAGCTGCGCCTCGTTTACCCGCTTTACGCGTTTGCGCTTGGGTGAGTTGGAACCAAACCCCTCTGGATTATTCTGTCTGTGTGTGTGACGAACACCGAAGATTATCATTTTTGCTTGCACTGGACTCAGTTGAAGTGTGTGTTTTGAAGAGACACTGAAGATATAATTTCTGTTTGCACTAAACTCAGCTAACTTGTGTGTTGTGGAGAACACTGAAGATTGTTACTGTTCATTGGTTCTGGACACAGCTAAGGGAGGAGGGAACCACACTGCCTCTGTGTTTCGTTGGACTGTTATTGATATCTCACTCTCTCTCCGTTTTCCACCTCGAGTTAAAGCTGGGAGTATCTGCAGAGCCGCTACAACGTCAAATACCGATTCCCCACTGCTATCACCAGGAGGATCTGCAGAGCCGCAGATAACTCTGCCGATGGCAGTCTCCCTTGTTGTTTCATAATTGTTACTTTACCCCTTTGTGACTCTGTAAATAAATACGCCCTAGTATTTGGCTAACTCTGAACTTCCTGTCTGTGCCGTGCGATTGAGGTCGGTTCAAACCCTAACAAAGTTAGGTTGCGCCAAATCCTTGCGTCAATCCTCGCCTTTCTCCGACTTGATGCCCTGATATTTCTATAAACTCATATTTCACTAATAACACTTACAATCATTGGTAAACAAACGTAGTGCTGAAAATATATACTTTGACTGCTGTTTTGACAGGGTTAGGGTATTTACTCTTGGCTACATTTGGAGAAAAAAAACTCTGGCTTGGTTTTACGTGAGTGAATTACGCAAAGGGGAGCAAAGTCTTTATTATATGCCTGATGTGTCTTTATGCTATGGAGATATACACTTAGAATTTTGATGGAAAGATACAATTTGACACATACGTTTCTAAAGATATTAAGCTTTCTGTGCATATCTTCACACCGCCATCAAAGTAGCCTATTGGGTCTATTGTCTCGAAATGGATTTGGTAGCTGTCATTTCTGAGACTGAAAGTACTCAGCCGGACAAGTTAACAATAATGAACACATTTACAAGTCGTATTACATTTAGCAAATAAGGAAACAGATAGAGAACCTTTCAAAGCACTAGAAATTGCGAATATCAAATATTTGACCTATTTATGCATTTCTGAATAATCCTCTCCGCCGAGATAAGGTGGCCTAGACCGTGCTGACCTATTTCTGAATCGTGCAACATTTTCTGCATTTCTGAAGAATCCTCTCCGCCGAGATAAGGCAGCTTAGACCGTGCTGCGTCACATATTGTAAACCCGCCTACGGGTTTGACGACTGTTAGATATTTAGTTTGGTCACTGGACCCACAGCCACATTCCAGAGGAGTGAGACGATGCACTCACCAGAGGAGCTGGATGTAAGGATAGGAGCTGGATGTAAGGATTTGTAATCCTTCAGTGAAATATTAATGAAATATTATCACACGACCTCTAAGGGTTTTTAAGCATCGGACGGCCCGACGGTGGGCCATCACGCACTCACGCACATATCGCGGCACTTTGCTCTCATCTGTCGGCTCCGGGCTGATCAACCAATACATTGTTGGACATTTTCATTTGCCATCACTCAACCTATTGTGTGATTCCATTCTCGAGTTACAAGACAAAACATCCAGCAAACGTCATTTGACAAACCTCTCTGACGTCCGGTTGTGAGCGGTCCTGAACTGACCAGTCAACCCTGATGGCGAAAATTATTGACCACCGCTGTAGCCAAGGAGCGTCTGCTCCGAAAGCGATCCCAGATAGGCACCGACAGTGGGGGAAGGTTACACAAGAAGACAAAGAAGCCCATTGTTTTGACGAGAGCCTCTGAATGAATGGGAGCGGATGGCCATTTTGGATAATCATGCCGAATATTTACTGGTACACACATTACAAAAACCTTTGTAAAACATTCATTTTCTGTGGGATTTTTATAAACCTTTGACCTGTACTACATAAGACTTCAGGCTATGGAACCATTATGTTTTCCAGCTCCTACCTCTCAGCTGGAACTTAAAAACAGGAATCTGGCAACCAGTAAAAATAAATGTGAGTACACAAAACTATTATAATAACACTTTCAAGACTATGCTCCAACTTGTGTAGTGTTTTCATAAAATGTTTACTAAGATTGTTGAACCCTGACATATTTCCTCTTGTATTTCACAAACTGTATTCAGCCATACCAACGTTACAGGTGCGCTTGCTAGCCATTAGATGGCTAACGTTAATGTGATATTAACGTCAGTAACGTTAGATCTATCCGACCAGAATTGTATTCCAAGTTTATTACATGCCTCACTGGGTTGAAGTGCTATCCAATTCAAAACAACAAACCAAGGTGGCAAGCTCTCACATCTTGTCTGAATGGCTGTCAGACCTCCTCTCCATAACAAAACAGAATGCTTTCTTCACCAGCCCCACCTTGCAGAGTCCAACGTTAACTCCCGGTAAAGGCTAGATCCGAGAACCAGGACGAACATCTTGGGTTAGGGCTAGGGATGGGGTTACACTCCCACTCCCTACAATTGTAAGCCAATTGCTCCTACAGTAGACACTCCCCCCCGCAATAGGACATATTCCCCAGTATGACACAATCAACACCCAATTCATTAACCCCCAACCTTAAGTCCAAAAGGTTACATTGAATAATTGTCCCACGGTTTGGTATAGGGGGAGGGGGTATTCACAGTGGGAAAGATTATTTTTCTATCCACTTTTTCTCCCATTTTCTATATTTTCTCCCATCCCAATTTCGTGTCATCCAATTCAACCCTCCCCTGTCACGAACGCTGTTTCTTGCCTCCCACAAGCCGGCTGCAATGTGGACTAAGTCATACATAGCACAAGTCCCCTCCGGTACTTGAGGTAACAGCAGTTGCATCTTTTCACCTGCGCAGCTCGATCTCTCAGTGGCGAGGAGTAACGCGTGGGAGGCTCACGCTGCCCCCGACACTTCCTGATTCTACTGCGCAGGCGCACCAACCGACCTGTAGGAGTCGCTGTCCACAACGCCCGATCCCCACCCATCAGTTTCCCACCCCCTAATACGACCAATGTGTATTAGTATGAACGACCAGCTAAACTGAAAGCAATGTGGAGCGCTGGGCTCGAACAGGAAAGCCCAGCGTCTCCGTCATTCGTGGCGAGCGCCTTGCCCACTACGCCACGTAGCCGCCCACACAGTGGGAAAGATTGTTAAAGATGGAGTGCTGCATGCATGTGTCTAATTGTTGTAAAGAGCCCAGAAAAATTATGAAATTTATTAACTGTCCATTGCAGTGGGCTAATTTAGATGGCACAGGAAGTGAAATTGTACAACTCAAGTTTCAAGTTCAAGTTTCTTTATTATTTGTCATACAGAAATATGGAATACTTTGCATGAAATGTTTCTTTCTGTTTCGCTCCTGAGAGTGTGCTAGATAATAATAAGATAGTATAAATAAGTATAATAAGTACAAAATAGAAAGTCAAGGAATCAAGTAAACACAAGTGTAAACAACAATTGTTCAGTATACCTCTATATACAGTATGTACATCTGGTACAAAAATGGTGAGGTATAGCTTAGCTTGTGGTGCCACCTTGTGGTGGTGAGGTGCAATAAGGAATAAGGAAGAGATGTGCAATTCTCTTACCAATAATATAAATATAAAGTGTAAAAGTGTAAAGTGTGGTAAAGTGGGTGCTACAGTGTATTGTTTATTTAAAGTGAGTGTGTGTGCTGTGGGTGTGTTGATGGCTTGTTATTGTTCATTGTTCAATCATTGTTCATAGAGCAATCATTGTTCATTGAGCATCCTGATGGCCTGGGGATAGAAGCTCCTTCTGAGTCTCTCTGTGCTTGCCATGAGACTCTGGTATCGCTTGCCTGACCGCAGCAGTTCAAAGAGGCAGTTGTTTGGGTGGCTGGAGTCTTTGATTATTCTCTTAGCCTTGACCATGCACCGCTTGTTGTAAATGCCTTGGAGAGTGGGAAGCCCCCCTCCAATTGTGCGTTCGGCTGAACGGGCCACTCTCTGTAGTTTGCTGTGGTCTTGTGCAGTGCTATTCCCAAACCAGGAGGTGATATTGCTAGTCAGGATGCTCTCTATTGTGCATGAGTAGAAGTTCTTGAGGATCTTCTGACTCACGTTGAACTTCCTTAAGCGCCTAAGGAAGTAGAGGCGTTGTCGTGCCTTCTTGATAACACTGTCAATGTGTGTGGTCCATGTCAAGTCCTCGGATATGTGGACTCCGAGGTACTTAAAACTGTTCACTCTCTCAACCGGTGCCCCGTCGATGCTGAGGGGGCTGTAGTCCCTGGCCCCCAACCTCCTAAAGTCCACAATATGTTTTAACTGGCTGTTAAAACATATAACTTTGAAGAGAACAGCCCAATTCCAGATGTGACAGCTAATACAGGCTACCACAGAGAATGCTATATGCAATTTTCTAATGTAAGGAAGTCAAAGTCAAAGTCAACTTTATTGTCAGTTTTTAATTTGTGCAAGACATACAGAACATTTAAATTGTGTTCCCCCCTTCCCACGGTGTATATAAAAAAAGATGATTACTCTATTTAATTTGACTGGACTGGCCCTGTAATTTGCCCTGGTTTTGGTTCTGTAATCAATATGGGTGTAAGAGATGTGTAATAATCCTGTAACATGGGCACAGCATCTATGAGTCAAGGTCAGATCTAGCCTGGAATAGAGAACAGAATGTCCCGAAATTAAAGAGAGAAAAAAAACCTGAAAAAGAAGTCAGATGATTGACAGGGGCTGGCTTGAGCTGGGAAGTGTAGTTTTTTTAATTTATTCGAAAGCCCATCGAAAGCCCTGGGTCTCTTCTCTCAAAAGACTACACTCAAGTTTGTGAGGATTGGTTCATTCCCCGCCACACGCTCCGCTCCTTTAAGGTACTGTGTTGATTGATGCATTCCCCGCCACACGCTCTGCTCCTTTAAGGTGCTGTGTTGATTGGTGCATTCCCCGCCACACGCTTTTGGAGCAAGTATAAATTCCAGCGCGCACCTGTCATAGTTTTTGATTAGCGCCCCAGAGGCTTTTTATACTGGGACTTCCCTTCAATCGATGTCGGGTCGTTTTGGAATACAACTGCTTTTGCCTGCTTTTTCCCCGTTGCTGTGCCTCGTCTTCTTTCCCTCCAGGACTTTCTGTGGAGATCCGCTGATGAGAACCTTGTTCCCCGTTTGGAGCTGCGCCTCGTTTACCCGCTTTACGCGTTTGCGCTTGGGTGAGTTGGAACCAAACCCCTCTGGATTATTCTGTCTGTGTGTGTGACGAACACCGAAGATTATCATTTTTGCTTGCACTGGACTCAGTTGAAGTGTGTGTTTTGAAGAGACACTGAAGATATAATTTCTGTTTGCACTAAACTCAGCTAACTTGTGTGTTGTGGAGAACACTGAAGATTGTTACTGTTCATTGGTTCTGGACACAGCTAAGGGAGGAGGGAACCACACTGCCTCTGTGTTTCGTTGGACTGTTATTGATATCTCACTCTCTCTCCGTTTTCCACCTCGAGTTAAAGCTGGGAGTATCTGCAGAGCCGCTACAACGTCAAATACCGATTCCCCACTGCTATCACCAGGAGGATCTGCAGAGCCGCAGATAACTCTGCCGATGGCAGTCTCCCTTGTTGTTTCATAATTGTTACTTTACCCCTTTGTGACTCTGTAAATAAATACGCCCTAGTATTTGGCTAACTCTGAACTTCCTGTCTGTGCCGTGCGATTGAGGTCGGTTCAAACCCTAACAAAGTTAGGTTGCGCCAAATCCTTGCGTCAATCCTCGCCTTTCTCCGACTTGATGCCCTGATATTTCTATAAACTCATATTTCACTAATAACACTTACAATCATTGGTAAACAAACGTAGTGCTGAAAATATATACTTTGACTGCTGTTTTGACAGGGTTAGGGTATTTACTCTTGGCTACATTTGGAGAAAAAAAACTCTGGCTTGGTTTTACGTGAGTGAATTACGCAAAGGGGAGCAAAGTCTTTATTATATGCCTGATGTGTCTTTATGCTATGGAGATATACACTTAGAATTTTGATGGAAAGATACAATTTGACACATACGTTTCTAAAGATATTAAGCTTTCTGTGCATATCTTCACACCGCCATCAAAGTAGCCTATTGGGTCTATTGTCTCGAAATGGATTTGGTAGCTGTCATTTCTGAGACTGAAAGTACTCAGCCGGACAAGTTAACAATAATGAACACATTTACAAGTCGTATTACATTTAGCAAATAAGGAAACAGATAGAGAACCTTTCAAAGCACTAGAAATTGCGAATATCAAATATTTGACCTATTTATGCATTTCTGAATAATCCTCTCCGCCGAGATAAGGTGGCCTAGACCGTGCTGACCTATTTCTGAATCGTGCAACATTTTCTGCATTTCTGAAGAATCCTCTCCGCCGAGATAAGGCAGCTTAGACCGTGCTGCGTCACATATTGTAAACCCGCCTACGGGTTTGACGACTGTTAGATATTTAGTTTGGTCACTGGACCCACAGCCACATTCCAGAGGAGTGAGACGATGCACTCACCAGAGGAGCTGGATGTAAGGATAGGAGCTGGATGTAAGGATTTGTAATCCTTCAGTGAAATATTAATGAAATATTATCACACGACCTCTAAGGGTTTTTAAGCATCGGACGGCCCGACGGTGGGCCATCACGCACTCACGCACATATCGCGGCACTTTGCTCTCATCTGTCGGCTCCGGGCTGATCAACCAATACATTGTTGGACATTTTCATTTGCCATCACTCAACCTATTGTGTGATTCCATTCTCGAGTTACAAGACAAAACATCCAGCAAACGTCATTTGACAAACCTCTCTGACGTCCGGTTGTGAGCGGTCCTGAACTGACCAGTCAACCCTGATGGCGAAAATTATTGACCACCGCTGTAGCCAAGGAGCGTCTGCTCCGAAAGCGATCCCAGATAGGCACCGACAGTGGGGGAAGGTTACACAAGAAGACAAAGAAGCCCATTGTTTTGACGAGAGCCTCTGAATGAATGGGAGCGGATGGCCATTTTGGATAATCATGCCGAATATTTACTGGTACACACATTACAAAAACCTTTGTAAAACATTCATTTTCTGTGGGATTTTTATAAACCTTTGACCTGTACTACATAAGACTTCAGGCTATGGAACCATTATGTTTTCCAGCTCCTACCTCTCAGCTGGAACTTAAAAACAGGAATCTGGCAACCAGTAAAAATAAATGTGAGTACACAAAACTATTATAATAACACTTTCAAGACTATGCTCCAACTTGTGTAGTGTTTTCATAAAATGTTTACTAAGATTGTTGAACCCTGACATATTTCCTCTTGTATTTCACAAACTGTATTCAGCCATACCAACGTTACAGGTGCGCTTGCTAGCCATTAGATGGCTAACGTTAATGTGATATTAACGTCAGTAACGTTAGATCTATCCGACCAGAATTGTATTCCAAGTTTATTACATGCCTCACTGGGTTGAAGTGCTATCCAATTCAAAACAACAAACCAAGGTGGCAAGCTCTCACATCTTGTCTGAATGGCTGTCAGACCTCCTCTCCATAACAAAACAGAATGCTTTCTTCACCAGCCCCACCTTGCAGAGTCCAACGTTAACTCCCGGTAAAGGCTAGATCCGAGAACCAGGACGAACATCTTGGGTTAGGGCTAGGGATGGGGTTACACTCCCACTCCCTACAATTGTAAGCCAATTGCTCCTACAGTAGACACTCCCCCCCGCAATAGGACATATTCCCCAGTATGACACAATCAACACCCAATTCATTAACCCCCAACCTTAAGTCCAAAAGGTTACATTGAATAATTGTCCCACGGTTTGGTATAGGGGGAGGGGGTATTCACAGTGGGAAAGATTATTTTTCTATCCACTTTTTCTCCCATTTTCTATATTTTCTCCCATCCCAATTTCGTGTCATCCAATTCAACCCTCCCCTGTCACGAACGCTGTTTCTTGCCTCCCACAAGCCGGCTGCAATGTGGACTAAGTCATACATAGCACAAGTCCCCTCCGGTACTTGAGGTAACAGCAGTTGCATCTTTTCACCTGCGCAGCTCGATCTCTCAGTGGCGAGGAGTAACGCGTGGGAGGCTCACGCTGCCCCCGACACTTCCTGATTCTACTGCGCAGGCGCACCAACCGACCTGTAGGAGTCGCTGTCCACAACGCCCGATCCCCACCCATCAGTTTCCCACCCCCTAATACGACCAATGTGTATTAGTATGAACGACCAGCTAAACTGAAAGCAATGTGGAGCGCTGGGCTCGAACAGGAAAGCCCAGCGTCTCCGTCATTCGTGGCGAGCGCCTTGCCCACTACGCCACGTAGCCGCCCACACAGTGGGAAAGATTGTTAAAGATGGAGTGCTGCATGCATGTGTCTAATTGTTGTAAAGAGCCCAGAAAAATTATGAAATTTATTAACTGTCCATTGCAGTGGGCTAATTTAGATGGCACAGGAAGTGAAATTGTACAACTCAAGTTTCAAGTTCAAGTTTCTTTATTATTTGTCATACAGAAATATGGAATACTTTGCATGAAATGTTTCTTTCTGTTTCGCTCCTGAGAGTGTGCTAGATAATAATAAGATAGTATAAATAAGTATAATAAGTACAAAATAGAAAGTCAAGGAATCAAGTAAACACAAGTGTAAACAACAATTGTTCAGTATACCTCTATATACAGTATGTACATCTGGTACAAAAATGGTGAGGTATAGCTTAGCTTGTGGTGCCACCTTGTGGTGGTGAGGTGCAATAAGGAATAAGGAAGAGATGTGCAATTCTCTTACCAATAATATAAATATAAAGTGTAAAAGTGTAAAGTGTGGTAAAGTGGGTGCTACAGTGTATTGTTTATTTAAAGTGAGTGTGTGTGCTGTGGGTGTGTTGATGGCTTGTTATTGTTCATTGTTCAATCATTGTTCATAGAGCAATCATTGTTCATTGAGCATCCTGATGGCCTGGGGATAGAAGCTCCTTCTGAGTCTCTCTGTGCTTGCCATGAGACTCTGGTATCGCTTGCCTGACCGCAGCAGTTCAAAGAGGCAGTTGTTTGGGTGGCTGGAGTCTTTGATTATTCTCTTAGCCTTGACCATGCACCGCTTGTTGTAAATGCCTTGGAGAGTGGGAAGCCCCCCTCCAATTGTGCGTTCGGCTGAACGGGCCACTCTCTGTAGTTTGCTGTGGTCTTGTGCAGTGCTATTCCCAAACCAGGAGGTGATATTGCTAGTCAGGATGCTCTCTATTGTGCATGAGTAGAAGTTCTTGAGGATCTTCTGACTCACGTTGAACTTCCTTAAGCGCCTAAGGAAGTAGAGGCGTTGTCGTGCCTTCTTGATAACACTGTCAATGTGTGTGGTCCATGTCAAGTCCTCGGATATGTGGACTCCGAGGTACTTAAAACTGTTCACTCTCTCAACCGGTGCCCCGTCGATGCTGAGGGGGCTGTAGTCCCTGGCCCCCAACCTCCTAAAGTCCACAATATGTTTTAACTGGCTGTTAAAACATATAACTTTGAAGAGAACAGCCCAATTCCAGATGTGACAGCTAATACAGGCTACCACAGAGAATGCTATATGCAATTTTCTAATGTAAGGAAGTCAAAGTCAAAGTCAACTTTATTGTCAGTTTTTAATTTGTGCAAGACATACAGAACATTTAAATTGTGTTCCCCCCTTCCCACGGTGTATATAAAAAAAGATGATTACTCTATTTAATTTGACTGGACTGGCCCTGTAATTTGCCCTGGTTTTGGTTCTGTAATCAATATGGGTGTAAGAGATGTGTAATAATCCTGTAACATGGGCACAGCATCTATGAGTCAAGGTCAGATCTAGCCTGGAATAGAGAACAGAATGTTGATTTTGATTTTGTGATGTGTAACTAGTACAGTGCAGGGGTGTCCAGGGCCCATACAGAATAGAGAGCTGTGTGAGAGTGGTACCCGGACAGCTTCTTTTTTTTTATCTACTTTTTCTCCTCATTTTCTATTTTTCTCCCATCCCAATTTCGTATTATCCAATTCTACCTTCCCCTGTCTCGAACGTTGTTAGACCATGCCTCTCAGTGGTCAGCTGCAATGTGGACCAAGCCTTGCATCACGTGTCCCCTCCGGTACACGAGGAGGCAGCTGTCGCATATTTTCACCTGTACAGTGCGATCTCTCAGCGGCAAGGAGTAACACGTGGGAGGCTCATGTTGCCCCCGTTGCTTCCTGATTCTGCTGTACAGGCGCACCAACCGACCTGTAGGAGTCGCTGTCCACAACGTCCGATCCCCACCCACCGGCTTTCCCACCCCCTAATACTGCCAATTGTATTAGTATAAACGACCAGCCAAGCCGGAAGCAACGCCGAGAGCTGGGCTCGAACCCAGAAACTCCTGCGTTAGTGGCGAGCGCCTTGCCCACTGCGCCACTTAGCCGCCCTGTACCCGGACAGCTTCTGTGAGAGGATGACCATCCTTATCCCCCATGTTCAAAAGTTGAGCTCTGCAGATTAGCCTGGCCCCACTTCTATCCAGAACAATATATAAGTGGACTGCACATTGTTTATTCACTGTGCTGTTTACCATGGCCTCTCATTCAATCATGATATAATTTATTTTGTAAAGGACCTGTATAAGTGCAGTTGCCACTCTGATAATGGTTCTGGATATGGAGCAGGGCCAGTGTCACCTCAAGAGCTCAATCTTTGAGTTTGCAAGATTACGATAGACCCCTCAGGCTATGTTAGATTAGGCCTAGAAGATATCTGTAGTGTGGTCCGGGGTTGAGCATCTGGGGAAACAGAAAAACAATCAATACATTTGGGGCATTGCTACTACAATAGATAACGTAACACCCAACAAGAATGTGAAACAACTATTATTAACATTGGGTTAGGGTTGTTTGATTTCCACTAACGTTAATGTTAGATTGCTATCTGAGAAAGACGATAAGGCAAAACCAGGAGTTACTGTACCTAACGTAACGTTAGTCTCTGTAAACTGGCTAGTATTTATTACCCACACTTTGCCATGTGTAATCTCTGAAGCCAAAATGTACTGCATATAAACTGCTGATGACTCCTAACATCCTATCACATTTTTTATAATGCTGTAAAGTTAAGTAAAAATGCATTTCAATATAAATTTATATGAATTAAGACCTTACAGAGTGCATAACAAAGTCCACTGTTGTCAACACCATAGATATATATAGAACACTAGATAGCTTAAGGCGGAGTCACCAGCGTCACTGAACCACCGCCATCTTGCTCGAGTCAGCCTTGAGTGAGAGTGAGTGAGCTGCACAGACAAAAATACTCATAACTCGCTGAAATATTGACGGATTTACAAACGGTTTGGTTTATTACAAGCATTATTAACGTGGCTATGATTCAAGCGGTTTGTAAAAAAAACATCTTTAAAAAGTATGCAGTATCATAACTACATCTTTGATGTTTATAGCAAACCAACCCGTTTGTAAATCCGTCAATATTTCAGGGAGTTATGAGTATTTTTGTCTGTGCAGATCACTCACCCTCACTCAAGGCTGACTCGAGCAAGATGGCGGCCCTACGACGACATCGCTCTCCATTGGCCGGCAGCGCGGGTAAGCTATCTAGTGTTCTATATATATCTATGATCAACACACTGGAGGTGATATTTACTTCCTAGTTCCTGTGCTGGAGGAATGCCATTGGGA
Organism: Notolepis coatsorum; assembly: GCF_963971535.1. Classification (NCBI taxonomy): domain Eukaryota; kingdom Metazoa; phylum Chordata; class Actinopteri; order Aulopiformes; family Paralepididae; genus Notolepis; species Notolepis coatsorum. The sequence goes on from NC_140165.1 coordinate 195,971,390, forward strand.
GACATAAAGTCACTTGACGTTGTAACAAGTTTTGATTGGTTCTGCAGCAACGCCCCTAGGTTCCGAGGTTACCGCCCCTTTGCAGCAGTGTCTGTCACATATAGCCATCAAAACATTAGTTTTCATAATACTATGACCCAAAAACGGTTCCCAGCAAACAGAAATGTGTTAATATGTAGTTCATATTAAAATATCATATCCTCTCTATATTCTCGGTCCTTGCTCTACAATGGTGGAACGAACTTCCCACCACAGTTAGGACAGCCGAACCCGACCAATCTTCTGCTGTCGACTAAAAACACACTTCTTCAATCAATATCTGGAATTAAAGAAGAGAAAAAAAACCTGAAGAAAATAAAAACCTAACCTTCTTACTGTCTTCTACTATCATGCACTCTTCCACTAATTAATCTTCCTTGCCTATATTACTACCTACTATACTAATATGGCTCTACTACTATGCACTCAACAGTGCAGGACCCAAGTTTCAACACTGATGAACATTGTTACTCAACAGAAAGAGTTGTACCCTTCCTGCTGACTTGTTGTACAGAACTTGTAAGTCGCTTTGGATAAAAGTGTCAGCTAAATGACAAAATGTAAAATGTTACTTCAGACAGTTCATAAATCTTAGTTAAAAATAAGAATAAAGACAGAGAGAGAGCACAAGTACAGATGACAAGTACAGTATGCGGAGGTATAAATATATATTCATAATTAATTATATGTCAATTTGATGCTTTGAAGGCGCAACAATTGCATTTCCAATGAATATTAGGTTCGAAAATACATTTGACAGATTTAACGTGACTTCCTTTAATCTAATGTTAATTTGTTAACATTAGATCTGTTCCCATCTTGTACAATAATTGTTGAAAAAGAAAATCTAAATGATTTATTTTCTTAAGAAAAAAGAAAGTTCCAATATAAACCATGCCCATTTCAGAATGTATACAAATAATTGTGTTGGTTGAACAGACACAGATATTGACATCTCACACACCCCTACTACCAACCTCACATACCAACCGCACATCTCCCCCAACCTCACATACAAATCTCACATCTCCCAAACTCACATGTCAACCTCACATACCAACCTCACATCTCCCAACCTCACATACAAAATGTGTTACATCTCCCAACCTCACATGTCAACCTCACATTTCCCAACCTCACATACCAACCTTACATCTCCCAACCTCACATCACCCAACCTCACGTACCAACCTCACATCTCCCATTCTCACATATCAACCCCTCCCAACCTAACATCTCTATCCACCAGGAGCCGAAATCATAAATCATTATATCTAGTAATGAATAAAGTGTTCTTTAGCTTGTATTGTGACATCTAGAAGAACAAACTCATCTTACACAAAGTGCCATGCCTTTGAGCCACCACTAGGGGCAGATTGAGCAGTTAACAGTGAGTGAGTGAGTAAGTGAGTGAGTGAGTGAGTGAGTGAGTGAGTGAGTGAGTGAGTGAGTGAGTGAGTGAGTGAGTGAGTGAGTGAGTGAGTGAGTGAAAGAAAAAAACCACTTTGGATATTTCTTTAAGATAATTGCATTTATTTCAGTTCATGTCTATAAGTCCCATTATCAAGACACACTGATAAAATGATCTATCAATGAATAAGAGCATTTGTCATAAAACATCTTATAATAATTTTTTGATACATCTGAATACATATGCTATTTAAGCTTGTAATGTTTGCAAAGTACAATGAAATGGCTGTGTGGTTACCATGGTGACAGTGGGTTATGTCATTACTACAGTATGGTAACAGTGAGTTGTGTGGTAACAGTGGAGTGGACTGTGTGGTAACCATGGTAACGGTGGGCTGTGTGATATCTATGGTAACAGTGGGCTGTGTGGTATCTATGGTAACAGTGGGCGGTGTGGTATCTATGGCAACAGTGGGCTGTGGGTGAAAAGCAGAAAAGCTTTGAGATTAGCTCAGCATCTGTCTGGGCTGTTGGTGTTGATATTTGAACTCCTCTCCTATGTCTGTCGTTCTCACCACTCCATCCCAAAGACCAGGGGTGGAGGGTCGTTGCTGTGAGGGGTCAGGAGTCTAACATGGGGGATGTGTTTGGAAAAGGAAGTTAGGCTGAGACCCTCCGATCCAGATATCACCTAGCCAAGAGGCTGCTAGAAGTTTGATTCCCCAATCCAGGGGAACGTAATGCATATCCATTTCGGTTTAGTTGGACATCCCACAGGTTCGAAACCAGCCTGTCCCATATTGTGTATCCATATATCCATATGGCTATAAGATTGGTTGGGTTGGATTAGGGGTTGAATTACACGTTGATGGGTTCAGGGAGACCAGCATGTTCTCCTATTAGGTATCTTGTGGGTTCAGGTAGACCAGCATGTTCTCCTATTAGGTATCTTGTGGGTTCAGGTAGACCAGCATGTTCTCCTATTAGCTGGTATCTTGTGGGTTCAGGTAGACCAGCACGTTCTCCTATTAGCTGGTCTCTTGTGGTTCAGGTAGACCAGCACGTTCTCCTATTAGCTGGTCTCTTGTGGTTCAGGTAGACCAGCATGTTCTCCTATTAGCTGGTCTCTTGTGGGTTCAGGTAGACCAGCATGTTCTCCTATTAGCTGGTATCTTGTGGGTTCAGGTAGACCAGCACGTTCTCCTATTAGCTGGTCTCTTGTGGTTCAGGTAGACCAGCATGTTCTCCTATTAGCTGGTCTCTTGTGGGTTCAGGTAGACCAGCATGTTCTCCTATTAGCTGGTCTCTTGTGGTTCAGGTAGACCAGCACGTTCTCCTATTAGCTGGTCTCTTGTGGTTCAGGTAGACCAGCATGTTCTCCTATTAGCTGGTCTCTTGTGGGTTCAGGTAGACCAGCATGTTCTCCTATTAGCTGGTCTCTTGTGGGTTCAGGTAGACCAGCATGTTCTCCTATTAGCTGGTCTCTTGTGGTTCAGGTAGACCAGCACAGTCTCCTATTAGCTGGTCTCTTGTGGTTCAGGTAGACCAGCACGTTCTCCTATTAGCTGGTCTCTTGTGGTTCAGGTAGACCAGCACGTTCTCCTATTAGCTGGTCTCTTGTGGTTCAGGTAGACCAGCATGTTCTCCTATTAGCTGGTCTCTTGTGGTTCAGGTAGACCAGCACGTTCTCCTATTAGCTGGTCTCTTGTGGTTCAGGTAGACCAGCATGTTCTCCTATTAGCTGGTCTCTTGTGGGTTCAGGTAGACCAGCATGTTCTCCTATTAGCTGGTCTCTTGTGGTTCAGGTAGACCAGCACAGTCTCCTATTAGCTGGTCTCTTGTGGTTCAGGTAGACCAGCATGTTCTCCTATTAGCTGGTCTCTTGTGGGTTCAGGTAGACCAGCACAGTCTCTTATATGCTGGTCTCTTGTGGGTTCAGGTAGACCAGCACAGTCTCTTATATGCTGGTCTCTTGTGGGTTCAGGTAGACCAGCACAGTCTCTTATATGCTGGTCTCTTGTGGGTTCAGGTAGACCAGCACAGTCTCTTATATGCTGGTCTCTTGTGGGTTCAGGTAGACCAGCACAGTCTCTTATAAGCTGGTCTCTTGTGGGTTCAGGTAGACCAGCATGGTTCTATAAGGTTGTCTCTCGTGGGTTCAGGTAGACCAGCATGGTTCTATAAGGTTGTCTCTTGTGGGTTCAGGTAGACCAGCACAACCACCTATAAGCTGGTCTCTCGTAGGAACATGGTACCAATGTTGTAAGAGACTTTCCTCATAGGAACCGGGGGGGCGGAGCGAGAGCTGGTCAAAGAAGCATGTCTATGGGAAGTCCCCGCCTCTAGGAAGTAGCATGTTCCTGAGATCTCCCTGGGGAAATTGTCAGGGAGGTCCAACCGGGAGCGGGGAACAAATGAGAAGGAGCGATCATCTTTCAGTAATCTGGAGAGGAGAGAAGAGAGGAGGAGAGGAGAGGAGAGGAGGAGTGGAGAGGAGAGGAGGAGAGCAAGAGAAAAGGAGAAATGAGGAGGAGAGGAGGAGATGAGAGAGGAGAGGGAAGGAGAGAGATGAGGGGAAGAGAAGAAGAGAGGAGAGAATAGGACAGGAGAATAGATGAGAAGAGAGGAGAGGAGATGAGATGAGATGAGACAAGAGAAGAGGAGTTAAAATGAAATAAAAGCAAACAAGTTAAAATACAGTACATGAAATTGAAGCATCATCTGTGACAATAACAGAGAACGACTTCCTGTGTGTGTGTGTGTGTGTGTGCATAGACGCCTACGTAATGGAGCAGGCGATGCACGTGCTCTAGGACTATTGAACTTGGGGGAGCAAACTTGTCTCTTTGCTCCCTCACTTTTTGATCATATGATATATCCCCCCCCAATATATAAATCTTATCTAACCATAACTACGTAATTTCAATCAAATTAATAATACGCAATGACACTTAATAGCAAGTTTTTAAGTTTCCAAAGATTGCGACACCCCCCTGCCCGATATGGTTTGATCCAGTCCCGCAGACAGAGTGGAGCCCGGCCGGCTCACACTCCAGTCTGCACAGCGCGCCGCTGCCTGCAGCCTCCACTCCAGGTGTAACAGTAAACTGGTACACAGGCAGGCAGCGTGATTCGTGAACACTAGTTTAGGCACAACCAGGCATGCGTTGTTCATGGGACGGGGTAGCACGGTGTGCAAGCTCACTCGCTATTTGCATATCAATAGCGCCGGTCGTCAGGTGTGTTAAATACGTTCTCAGACACATTCACACCTAACTTGTTGTGAAGACGTGTTACATTCCATTCGTAGAGGCAATTAGGCACTGTCTTTAGTCTGTGCCCAAGCGAGGGGACATTAAATGCGCATTCGCGGGAGCGCGCGCACGCGCCGGGAGCGCGCGTGCACGTGGTGCGTGTCACCCCAGATGATTTCAATAACGCACCACTGGGCACAACGCACAAGTTACAACAACAGCAGGATTTTCCACTAAGTAAGTTCAGTTGTTCAAACAAACTATTATGTTAGACATGTCTTTACTGTCGAGTGGTAGAACATCTACCACGCAATACAATAAAAGTGTTTCACGGTCCGAAATGCCATCTGGTCATACCGTAAGTCCGTAACTAATAAATAATAATAATATAACGTTGGCGTTAGCCGCTAGCTAACGTTGTCATATTATCTAGAATAATAATAATCTCTGTTCTCTGTTCTCCTCCATCTCTGTTCTCTGTTCAGTGTGTGAATTATGTTAATCCCACAATTACTCAACTGCACTCAATATTTAAATACCAATGCTAGTCTAAATAAATGTAGACAGACAATGTACGCATTAAAAATATAATAATAATAATAATAATAATAATAATAATAATAATAATAATAATAATAATAATAATAATAATAATAATAATAATAATAATAATAATAATAATAATAATAATAATAATAATAATAATAATAATAATAATAATAATAATAATAATAATAATAATAATAATAATAATAATTGTAACTGAGGGGTACAATTCCCTGACTGTATTGATAAGTATGGTATCATTAAACCACTACCGCTTTATGTACTTTAATTACTGGCCATACAGTACACGATATCTAAGTATGATGAACACTTTCCCACATATGAAATCAGGTCCACACAAAGGTATAAGTCAAATATTTAATATATAGCAAAAGGTACATATAATAGTTACTTATTACATTTATGATTTGAATTGAATGCTCTTGTAAGGCAAATGAGTACTCGTAGGCAAATCAACACTGAATGTCCAATCTCTGGTTACGCAGGAAGCAAGTATACAACCTGGCTCTTAGGGAATTATAACGATGGCACTTAATGATTATAGCGGGATATACTGTAAAGGGTCCTGCCGGTTGTAAGCCAGTAGGGGGGGTAGGAGAGCCGTCGACTGTATCCCGTCTGGTCAACGATTTCTAGGGAGAGTTCAGGTACAGAACACAGTGCCCGTAGAACCTTGATCCGCAGATGAATACACTTGGGCTCTCTTGTAGACGATAGCTGTAGCTGTAGCTGTAGGTCCACAACGGAGAAGAAGCGAGGCGACCTCAGTCTGGTCTGAGCGCCGTCTCACCTTGGCTCCTCTCGGGGTAAATCCAACACTCACCGGTGTTGGCGATTATCCGCTCCACAAATCAAAGTACCAAAGCAAATAGATATTCCATGCCGTATAGGGCTCAGCAGTCGTCGGGGTAGGTAATCCAATGTACAGGTCCACTCGTCCTCGCCTAGAACTCCTCGGATGAAAGCACCACGTGTGGTCTGCCCAACCTGGTTAAGACTCTAGATAACGCGAGGAAGCGATGGGGGGTGCTGCTCACTTTAGAACTCTAACCGAACGATGCACCATACATAATAGACTATTATTACTTAATAGAAATACGGTGCCAAACTCTGGCAATTCAGCTATTAATTCGCACGAGGTCTCACTGCTATTCTAAGGCCAAACAGGCCGTACTACACCGCACGCGGTATCGTGGGGTGAGGCTTCACGTCTTGTTACTTAGTTGGGTAGAAGGGTAAAGGACTAAGATGAATTCTACATTTCTTGCGCCATATTTATATGCACAGTGGACAAGTAGTGCCGCTCTGCTTTCGGTAGCCGTATTCCTGCGCGGAGCTGGGGCTAGTAAGGGCATGTCTCGTCGGTACCTTTGAACTTGAACGCCAGGGGCCGGTCCCTGGCGCCTGGTCCTTTTGTCCAATAAGAGAATGAACTATCATGGGCTGTAGTAGAATAAAGGGATATTCCGTGTATATGTACAAGGAATATACAAGGGATATCAAACGATATACAAATACTATTAAATATATATCCATAAATAAATATATATATTCGGTTTAATCTGATCCTTCACAACAGTCCCACCTAATTAGCTAAGCAGAGACAGATTAACCGCACTGTCCACTACTCAATGTCCGCTGTAAGGGTCAGTCAACTCACAAAGTCATAGGGTCATGGTCGTCATCAATAGTATCAGGGAGCCTTGGCAGTTCTATTAGCCTCGCCACGGGTCGGGTGTAAGTCCGTCCTTGGACGAGCACTTCAGCTGCTCGGACCTTTCCATCGGCACCGGTGATCACTTTGCTTACGCGGCCAGCCGGCCACATAGCTCTGGGTAGTGACTGGTCGATGATCATGACGACTGTTCCTTCTGTCAAATTGTCTCTCTCTTTTACCCACTTCTGGCGGGTCTGTAGAGACGGTAGGTAGTGGAGTAGGAAGCTGTTCCAAAACTTGTCAGCCAGTACTTGACTGTACCTCCACATTCTTCGGCCGTTCGCTTCTTCAGGCCTGTACATTGTCTGGGGTAGCGCGGGGTCCAGCCGCCCCATCAAGAGTGTGTTGGGGGTGACTGGGTCGACATCTGCTACATCACTTGAGACGTAACCGAGGGGCTTTGAGTTCAATACTCCCTCGATCTCCGTGAGGACTGTCATTAGGACTTCTTCCGCCACGGTCTGGGCCCCAAGCACGGCGTACAGGGCTGTCTTTATGGAACGTACTTCTCGTTCCCAGGTTCCACCGAAGTGAGGTGCGTTCGGGGGATTAAACTGGAAGTCAATCTGGGATGGAGCGAGGTGGGTCTTAAGTTCTGGGCCCATAGCTTGGAAGCTCTCTCTCAGCTCTCTTTCTCCGCCTTTGAAGTTTGTCCCATGATCAGACAACAATGTAGACGGTTTTCCTTTCCGTGATGTGAATCTTCGGAAGGCCATAAGGAATGAGTCTGTGCTCATGGTTGGAAGGAGTTCGATATGTATCGCTCTGTTGGTCATGCATTTGAATACAATACCCCACCGCTTCTCGGTTCCTCTTCCTCTCTTTATATACAGCGGGCCAAAACAGTCCATACCGGTGGAGTGAAAGGGCTTGTCGCCGAGTCGGAGGCGACAGGGAGGTAGGTCAGCCATCCGGGGTATACTGGGCTGCGCGCGCCACTTACGGCAGTCTAGACAGGTTCGCTGGAAGCGCCGCACTGCTTCTCTCCCTTGCAGTATCCAATAACGACGTCTGATCTCCGCGAAGACTCTCTCTGCCCCTGCGTGGTGCACATCCTCGTCGTATTTCTTTATGATCAGCTCTGTGACCTTGTGTCGGCTGTTCAAGACTATCGGGTACTTAACGTCATCCGGTAGGTCTGGGGCTCTCCGCAGACGACCACCCACTCTGATGAGATTATGGGCGTCGCTCTCGGGGGCCAGGTGAAGCAGTCTGCTGTCTGATGGGACGGGCTTTGCTCCCTGTAGACAGGCTAGCTCATCGGGGAACGAGTCTCTCTGGGCTCGTTGTAGTAGAAGGAGTTCTGCTTCTTCGTAGTCAGCTGCTGAAATGTCAGTTGTGGGCTGAACCTCTGGGTGGTGCCACAGAAATGTCTTTAGCTGCGCACTCTCTAGGGTGAGGCAATCGTCTAGAACCGGGCCTGTGGGGACGAGTGTGTGTGTCAACCCACAGAACATAGGTTTCTTGTTCTCTGCCTCCTCTTTACTCGCCTCCCGTGGGGTGGGTGTAGGCCACTCTTCTTCGGGGAGCTTGAGGAACTTTGTCCCATCACTGTAGAGGTTGTGACGGGTGAGGTCATCCAGGGACATTCCCCGGGTGATGACGTCAGCAGGGTTGTGTTTGGTGTCCACATACCTCCAGCTGGTTACTTCTGTTAACTCTTGAATCTCGGTGACTCTGACTCCCACGAAGACCTTGTATCTGCACGAATCAGACCGGATCCATGTGAGTACGGTCGTGGAGTCTGACCACAAGATTGTTCTTTGCACCGGGATGGTGAGTTCACGTTGGATTAACGTGGCGAGCTGCGCTCCTGCTAGGGCTGCGCAGAGCTCTAGGTGCGGGATAGATTGTTGCTTGCGTGGGGCTATTCTTGAGCGAGCCAGGATGAAGGCAGTATGTATTTCTCCTCCCTCCTCTCGGGCACGCAAGTAAGCCACCGAACCGTAGGCTACTTCGGAGGCGTCGCTGAATACGTGCAGGTCGATCTTGCATGTCTCTGGCCTCACTGTGGGTGGGAAGTAGCTGCGGCGTATATTAACACCTGGGAGTGAGCGGAGTTCCGTCTCCCACTCTCTCCATGTGGATGCAAGGTGTTCGGGTATGGGATCGTCCCAGCCCTGGTCTTTGTCCGATAGCGCTCTTACAATCATCTTTGCCCTGGTGGTGTAAGGTAGAATACATCCCAACGGGTCATATTGTCTGGCGAGTGTTCTGTATACACTCCGTCTGGTGGTCGGTATTGCCGTCGACCTTCCCTGCTCCTTGATCAGGGGTTTGTGTCTATAATGGAGCGAGTCTGTTTTGAAGCGCCAGACTAGTCCTAGTGTCATTTCTTGGGCTTCTCCTGGGATGGTCGCCATCCAGGTGTCGCTGCTCGCGGCCTTGTCCTCAGGGGAGAGGCGGCGCAGTACTTGCGGGTCGCTGCTGGCCCACTGCCTGAGATCTAGAAACTATTTGTCACACTTTGTTGGACCTCTTCATCTGCTGCTGGGTCCTCTGCGACGTGCTTTTGCAGTGCAAACGTAGCACAGCATGGGCTGCATGTGGTTCCGAAAGGGAGGACTTCCCATTGATAGATGGCTGGGTGCTCATCTCCAATCCTCTCTCTCCATAGGAACCGCAGCAGGGGCTTGTCCTCCTCCACTAGTCTCACTTGCAGGAACATCCCTTTGATGTCGCCGCTGATAGCCACCTTGTCCTGGCGGAAGCGTAGTAGCACGCCTAGTAGGGAGGGGCCGAGTGTTGGGCCGGCCAAGAGTTCTTTATTCAGATTTTGTGATCCGATCTGGTAGCTGCAGTTAAACACAATGCGATCCTTGCCATTGTGGTGGACCTTGTGGTGCGGCACGTACCATGATTCGGTCGTCTGATCGGCCTCTTTAATGTCAATTTTCTTTATGTGTCCCGCTGTGATTAATTTGGTAATCTCAGCGCGGTACACAGCCTCTTGAGTGGGGTCTTTGGCTAGGCGCCGCTCGGTGTTCAATAGATACCGCTCCGTCGCCTCTTTTGTAGCGCGGAAGGTGGGCATTCCCTCTCGCCTCAGGAGTGGAGTTGCGTATCTCATCACTCCGTTGACGTTGACTCTCTTTGTCCCGTGCTCGAGGAGGGCTATAGCGTAGATATCTTCCTTAGAACGAATGTCTTTCTTTTCGTTCTTAAAGGGCATTGTCTCTAGTGTCCATAGCCTCTCGACGTGCTGCAGGAGTGTGGTGTCTCCTTCTGTCACTCTGGAGTGGAGGCAGTTAGTGGCTGCTGTTCGGTTAAGAGACTTAGCGAGGGGGCCTTGTAATGTCCATCCTAGGCGGGTCTCGACTGCTGCAGGACAGCCTCTGGGTCCTGTGTGGACCCGGTCTATCGGGACTATGAGGTCTGCATGGTCGGAGCCTATCAGCAGGGTCGGGGTGGCACCGTCTATGAGCGGGATAGGTAGTTGGCGCAGGTGCACATATTTCTCCATCAGCTTGGCGATGGGGTAGGTGTACTGCGATAGTCCTATTTCTTGGCTGGTGAAAGCATTGGTAATCCTGTACCGTCTCTCGGGCTGCCCGCTTGCTGCGATAGTGAAGGAGACATTCTCGCCCTTTATCGTCTTTAGATCTCGTCTTATTGTCCGAATAGTCATCTGGTTCTCGCTCCCCCGTAGCCCCAGCTGGGCCGCAGCGGACGCGAGGAGAAGGGTCTTCTCTGACCCGTCATCAAGGACGGCGTAAGTGTCCATGATCTTATCTTGGTAACTTAGTGTTACACGGACCACCTTTAAGAGCAGCTGGGCGCCGCTGCTGCTAGCGGGGTCAATGTACATAACACTTGCCTTTGTGCTGCTGGATGGTACAGGCTTTCTTTTGTTACTGTCGTGTAGGACATCCAGATGGGCTCCGTCACACCAACTACACCTCTTCTTTAGGCGGCACTCGGCTGCCATGTGACTGCGCGCACATCGGTAACAGCGCCTGTTGGACTTTATCCAGTGACTTACTTCTTCAGCGGTCATCTTCTTGAACTGGTCACATTGTGACAACCAGTGTTCCTTCTCGCAGTAGGAAGTCGGCTAAATCTAGGAGGGATGGCTCGGGACCGTTAGGATCACGGTGGTCTCTTTGCCGCCTGAAGCGCTCCTGTCGGGCGGGCGGCAGCTTCTCTAAAATCCTCTCGACGTTCGAGTTTGCGTATAGTTCGTGCATACCCTTTTCTCGTTGCGCCCCCAGCATCCCTACCAGGGATTGTACTTTTATAGACAGGTCGTCTAGTGAGCGATTGTCTGTTGCTGGGGGTAGGCGGTCAATATGCCTTATCTCCTGTATTACGTAATCCCATATACGTCCATATCTCTGGTCCAGCGCTGCTAGAGCCGCGGTGTATGGGGTCGTAGAGGTGGCATAGGCCAGCGCTATGTTGTGCGCTCGGGGCACTTTCAGGTGCTTTAATAATATTGCATACTTGTGGCGTTCGTCAGCGACATCCACCATCATTGTCTCTAAGCACATCCGGAGCTCCGTGTACTGTGCTCGATTCTCATGGGTGAAGTCTGGAAACGTCGGTGTGCCAATGTATGACGCCATGGATGGCTGGCACATCGGTGAGCGTTGGAAGAGAGGCCTCCTGGGCGAGTCTCTTCTTACGCCTCTCGGTGGGCTGGTACTGGCAGGGTACCCTGGCCCGCTGGTCCAGGTGCTATTCCTCGGGACTGGTCGTGCGTCATGCTCACCCGTGAATCGAGTCGGGGGTCTGTAGCGCAGAGCCGCGGGGGTATAGCCTGGGCTGTACTGGACCTCCTGGTCCTGTGGAGTAATGTGCTGCTGTCGGGCTTGACTCTCCTCTTCTCCCTCTTCTTCTTCTGCCAGGTCATCTAGATCCTGTAGTCGTTTATTTAGCCTCTCCGCGGTGTCCGCCGTTCCTTCCTTGTAGCTGGGTCTCACTTGGACCGGTCGGGGAAGGAGTTCGGAGGGGGGTGTAGACTCTCTCTGGTGGTCGAGTTCAAGGTCGCCTGCTCGGTCAGGGGAGGGTGCCCTTGACACGTGTCTTGACGAGGCCCTGGAACCCCTTGTGGAGGGAGGGGGTGTTGCCCTGGTGATCAGCTGCTCCATTAGCTGCGCTTGTAGTCTGTCACGCTCGGCTTTGCGCTTGGTGAGATCTGCTTCTCTTTGGGCACCGGCAGCGGCGCGCTGGGCGTCGGCCCGGTCTCTTGCCATGTTCTCTTCCGTATGAAGGCGTCTCAGCTCCAGGCGTATGTGCTCTTCTTCGCTCCGTTGCTGTGTTTGGAGTCGATCGCGTTCACCCTGAAGTCGATCGCGTTCACCCTGAAGTCGATCGCGTTCGGTAGAGGCTGTCAGGCTGGCGAAGAACGCCTGTGACAGCATCCTCTCCGCCTCGCTGGGGGAAGACGCTTGTAGAGGTGAGCCGTTCCTGGCTGTACTCGTTGGGGAGTCCTGGAGCTCTATCTCCTCGGCGCTCTCCTCATCTTGTTCCGTGCAGAGTTCCACCTCTGGAGGGTTGTCTTCCTCCCGGAGCTCTGGGGGGACTACTTCTTCGGTCTTGGCGGGGGGTAAAGTCGTGTCAGTTCCCTCCTGGTCCCCACCGTGAGCTTGGTCAGTTACATTAGAACCCACTAGGGCCTCTGTGGTCGGGGTATCCTGGTTGATAGGGTCGGACATAATTTTACTTTCTACTTTTACCGCGTTTACTGTTTGTAGAAGGCTAGGTAGTTTACTGACAGCGTAATCCTCTAAGTACTGAGGTGGCTGTCGTCTACGTTGCGGGCGTTCTACTTTAGGAGGACCGTTTCGTGGAGTGTTCATCATAGGCCATTTCAATATTAATACCACTATATTAATATTACACTAATTACCCTCCGGCTCGAAGGACCAATTGTAACTGAGGGGTACAATTCCCTGACTGTATTGATAAGTATGGTATCATTAAACCACTACCGCTTTATGTACTTTAATTACTGGCCATACAGTACACGATATCTAAGTATGATGAACACTTTCCCACATATGAAATCAGGTCCACACAAAGGTATAAGTCAAATATTTAATATATAGCAAAAGGTACATATAATAGTTACTTATTACATTTATGATTTGAATTGAATGCTCTTGTAAGGCAAATGAGTACTCGTAGGCAAATCAACACTGAATGTCCAATCTCTGGTTACGCAGGAAGCAAGTATACAACCTGGCTCTTAGGGAATTATAACGATGGCACTTAATGATTATAGCGGGATATACTGTAAAGGGTCCTGCCGGTTGTAAGCCAGTAGGGGGGGTAGGAGAGCCGTCGACTGTATCCCGTCTGGTCAACGATTTCTAGGGAGAGTTCAGGTACAGAACACAGTGCCCGTAGAACCTTGATCCGCAGATGAATACACTTGGGCTCTCTTGTAGACGATAGCTGTAGCTGTAGCTGTAGGTCCACAACGGAGAAGAAGCGAGGCGACCTCAGTCTGGTCTGAGCGCCGTCTCACCTTGGCTCCTCTCGGGGTAAATCCAACACTCACCGGTGTTGGCGATTATCCGCTCCACAAATCAAAGTACCAAAGCAAATAGATATTCCATGCCGTATAGGGCTCAGCAGTCGTCGGGGTAGGTAATCCAATGTACAGGTCCACTCGTCCTCGCCTAGAACTCCTCAGATGAAAGCACCACGTGTGGTCTGCCCAACATGGTTAAGACTCTAGATAACGCGAGGAAGCGATGGGGGGTGCTGCTCACTTTAGAACTCTAACCGAACGATGCACCATACATAATAGACTATTATTACTTAATAGAAATACGGTGCCAAACTCTGGCAATTCAGCTATTAATTCGCACGAGGTCTCACTGCTATTCTAAGGCCAAACAGGCCGTACTACACCGCACGCGGTATCGTGGGGTGAGGCTTCACGTCTTGTTACTTAGTTGGGTAGAAGGGTAAAGGACTAAGAGGAATTCTACATTTCTTGCGCCATATTTATATGCACAGTGGACAAGTAGTGCCGCTCTGCTTTCGGTAGCCGTATTCCTGCGCGGAGCTGGGGCTAGTAAGGGCATGTCTCGTCGGTACCTTTGAACTTGAACGCCAGGGGCCGGTCCCTGGCGCCTGGTCCTTTTGTCCAATAAGAGAATGAACTATTATGGGCTGTAGTAGAATAAAGGGATATTCCGTGTATATGTACAAGGAATATACAAGGGATATCAAACGATATACAAATACTATTAAATATATATCCATAAATAAATATATATATTCGGTTTAATCTGATCCTTCACAACAATAATGCAATAAAAGTCTGAAAATGAAGGGATTATGTCCATGAGTGTCAGTTTTAGAAATTAAGGCCTGCCTCTTATATAACAAGTCTCTCTAATAAAGGCCTGGTGCTCTTTGCAGCTGAGGTAAATAGAAGACCTATATTTGAGGATTTACGGTAAATCAAGATTCAATTATCTTAAGGTACAATACCTGAAATGAAAATGTGTGTGTGTGTGTGTCCAGCCAACCAGGTACCATGGCAGAAAAAAGAAAAAATACAGACATCAGAGCATTTTTCAGTACACCAAAACGCAAAGTAAGAACCCTAGTAGCCTAATAGCTCAAAGACTTAAAGGGCGGGCTCCACAAATAATGGATTGCACGGTGTTAATTGCACCCTTACTTACAATTCATTATGAATTGTAAGTGGGGGACCCTGATGTAAACAAGACAAAAGTCTTTCTCTGGTCTGCATTCCCTTAACAATTGTGTGTATTGAGCCGTACTATATTGTACCCATTCTGCAATATGTTAATAACATTTTTAATCAATCAATAACAGATTGCAGAATGGGTACAGTACAGTACGGCTCAATACACACAATTGTTAAGGGGATGCAGACCAGAGAAAGACTTTCGTCTTGTTTACATCAGGGTCCCCCATTTTCAATTCATAATGAATTGTAAGTAAGGGTGCAATAGAAATGTTTCATAATGATGTTCAGTGTATTCATAAGTGTATTGCTCTCCTTAATGTAGAATGATATGGTGACTGTACAGACTCAGGAAGGAGAGAAAGAGACCCAAGAGTCACAGGTAATGGAAATATCAGACAGCTTAAAGTGTAGGATAACATAACAAATTAAGACACAAATACTTGGATTATATATCCCCCCCTCTCTCCCTTTCTTTACAGATTAGCATAAAGATTGTGTATTCAAACCAGTTCAGTGTATTCATAAGTGTATTGCTCTCCTTAATGTAGAATGATATGGTGACTGTGCAGACCCGGGATGGAGGCAGAGAAGGAGAGAAAGAGACCCAAGAAGTCACAGGTAATGGAAATATCAGACAGCAGTGTAGGATAACATAACAAATTAAGACACAAATACTTGGATTATATATCCCCCCCCTCTCTCCCTTTCTTTACAGATTAGCATAAAGATTGTGTATTCAAACCGGTTCAGTGTATTCATAAGTGTATTGCTCTCCTTAATGTAGAATGATATGGTGACTGTACAGACTCAGGAAGGAGAGAAAGAGACTCAAGAGTTACAGGTAATGGAAATATCAGACAGCTTAAAGTGTAGGATAACATAACAAATTAAGACACAAATACTTGGATTATATATCCCCCCCTCTCTCCCTTTCTTTACAGATTAGCATAAAGATTGTGTATTCAAACCAGTTCAGTGTATTCATAAGTGTATTGCTCTCCTTAATGTAGAATGATATGGTGACTGTGCAGACCCGGGATGGAGGCAGAGAAGGAGAGAAAGAGACCCAAGAGTCACAGGTAATGGAAATATCAGACAGCAGTGTAGGATAACATAACAAATTAAGACACAAATACTTCGATTATATATCCCCCCCCTCTCTCCCTTTCTTTACAGATTAGCATAAAGATTGTGTATTCAAACCGGTTCAGTGTATTCATAAGTGTATTGCTCTCCTTAATGTAGAATGATATGGTGACTGTGCAGACCCAGGATGGAGGCAGAGAAGGAGAGAAAGAGACCCAAGAGTCACAGGTAATGGAAATATCAGACAGCAGTGTAGGATAACATAACAAATTAAGACACAAATACTTGGATTATATATCCCCCCCCTCTCTCCCTTTCTTTACAGATTAGCATAAAGATTGTGTATTCAAACCGGTTCAGTGTATTCATAAGTGTATTGCTCTCCTTAATGTAGAATGATATGGTGACTGTACAGACTCAGGAAGGAGAGAAAGAGACCCAAGAGTTACAGGTAATGGAAATATCAGACAGCTTAAAGTGTAGGATAACATAACAAATTAAGACACAAATACTTGGATTATATATCCCCCCCTCTCTCCCTTTCTTTACAGATTAGCATAAATATTGTGTATTCAAACCAGTTCAGTGTATTCATAAGTGTATTGCTCTCCTTAATGTAGAATGATATGGTGACTGTGCAGACCCGGGATGGAGGCAGAGAAGGAGAGAAAGAGACCCAAGAGTCACAGGTAATGGAAATATCAGACAGCAGTGTAGGATAACATAACAAATTAAGACACAAATACTTGGATTATATATCCCCCCCCTCTCTCCCTTTCTTTACAGATTAGCATAAAGATTGTGTATTCAAACCGGTTCAGTGTATTCATAAGTGTATTGCTCTCCTTAATGTAGAATGATATGGTGACTGTGCAGACCCAGGATGGAGGCAGAGAAGGAGAGAAAGAGACCCAAGAGTCACAGGTAATGGAAATATCAGACAGCAGTGTAGGATAACATAACAAATTAAGACACAAATACTTGGATTATATATCCCCCCCCTCTCTCCCTTTCTTTACAGATTAGCATAAAGATTGTGTATTCAAACCGGTTCAGTGTATTCATAAGTGTATTGCTCTCCTTAATGTAGAATGATATGGTGACTGTGCAGACCCGGGATGGAGGCAGAGAAGGAGAGAAAGAGACCCAAGAGTCACAGGTAATGGAAATATCAGACAGCAGTGTAGGATAACATAACAAATTAAGACACAAATACTTGGATTATATATCCCCCCCCTCTCTCCCTTTCTTTACAGATTAGCTATTTGAAAGGAGATTGATTTAATAAAAATAAAAGAGCGAAAAATCTATATACAGTATCAGTGTTGTGCTAGTTACTGAAAAATAGTAACTCAGTTACTTTACTAGTTACTTCATTTCAAAGTAACTTCGTTACTGTACAAGTTACTTACACCCAAAAGTAATGAGTTACTGTGAAAAGTAACTATTTAGTTATTTAAAAGAAAAAAAAAAAAAAATTGCTCAAGTCCCATGCCCCATATACTCAAAATCGGTTGATCAACTTGACAGTTTCCATTCACATCACCGAACTCTGCTAAGCAATGTGGTCTAGAGCGTTTCATTATATATTCCCTCCCCGCTGTATGTATATTTCTCTCCCACCCACCCACCCCCTCCTAATGTACAGTCCCCTCCCCATCATATGTATATACTCTGTCAGGATCTAGGGGTAACAGTACTGTATATTTGAATACCGCTTATGTCACAAATGTATCAGTACTAAATACCTATATGTCCCTATGCCATAAATGTCATGTATCATGTTGTGTATGTCATAAATGTCTATATGAATTGAAAATGGGGGACCCTGATGGAAACAAGACAAACGTCTTTCTCAGGTCTGCATCCCCTTAACAATTGTATGTATTGAGCCGTACTGTATTGTACCCATTCTGCAATCTGTTAAATAAAGTTTTCATTCATTCATTCATTCATCCATTCATTAATTCATTCATAACCATCTTGCAGCGTTGTTTAAGATATCAATCAAAGCATTGCAACGTTAGAATAGTTAGGATATCAATTGTGCATGAAAGGACTATATTTATATTGTTTGATTAGTATTATGAGATTCCCTGGCAGATTTCGTACCGTCAAAATCCGTTGATCTTGAGTTTCAGTGAACACATTGCACTCACCGTCACCAGTCTGCGTTGGTCGAGATGTAACGTTAGTCCAGTTGACTCCAGCAGCCCTTCAAACATGTTCTTTATCTCGTTTCCATGTTGTATATTAATTATCTCTCCAAGTAGTTGCTAAATGGTTTGTTAGTTCGTTATTATTACTGCGTTCTTATTATGTAGATTCATAGCGAGCGTCCTCTTGTTGTTTACTGTAGAGAGCGTCTATTTCTTTCAGAACGTCAGTGGCCAATCAGAAGTGCGAAAACCAGAATGAGGCTACGGAAATAAATAATAATAATAATAATACTTCGTTTTATATAGCGCCTTTCAGTCTACAGTAAACAAAACAAACGCAGGCGAAATAAGGACGCTCGCTATGAATCTACATAAAAATAACGCAGTAACTGTGAGGTTTTGTCCGCTGCTCACCAACTTTCTCTGTTTTCTTTAAGCCTACTGTTTAGGAATTCCCTTCTCACTCACTCTCTCTAGCCCCCACCCTCTCGTTCTTTACTCTCGTTTACTCTCAGTGGCCACACCTGGACTACCTGTCATTATGTGTTTGATTGGTCTGGTGCCGAACTCACACTTTTAGTTCGATTATCAATTACCTCTCGCACCTGTGGTGGCAGGCTAATTAGTTCCCCTGTGGGCTTTAAATACCAGGGCTCTTCCCCTCGTTTCGGCGTGGGGTCGTGTTGTAAACATGCCGTATCATATTCTCAAACATCAAGACTCCTTCGGGAGGTCCTCTGTTCTGCCTATGCTGTTTTGATTCTCCGGCGTAGAGATGTTGCTCCAGCCTTCGCCTGCTGTCGCCGTTGCCTGAGGGGGAGACTGGTCTGCGCTCCCTAGACTTCCACGGGAGGCATCCCAGTGATCCACTTCAGACCCCCACGCAGCTATCGACCTGACGCACATCCAGACCAGCGCGCAGACGCGCATCTTCCAGACCTTCGAGCTTGGCACGCTCCTCCGTACCAGCGCACAGACGCGCATCTTCCAGACCTTCGAGCTTGGCACGCTCCTCCGTACCAGCGCACAGACGCGCATCATCCAGACCTTCGAGCTTGGCACGCTCCTCCGTACCAGCGCACAGACGCGCATCTTCCAGACCTTCGAGCTTGGCACGCTCCTCCGTACCAGCGCACAGACGCGCATCTTCCAGACCTTCGAGCTTGGCACGCTCCTCCGTACCAGCACACAGACGCGCATCTTCCAGACCTTCGAGCTTGGCACGCTCCTCCGTACCAGCGCACAGACGCGCATCATCCAGACCTCCAAGCTTGGCACACTCCTCCACGCAGACGCACCCCAGATGCGTCTCTCGGTTCCGGCGCGCACTCCAAGCAGTGGCGCACCACTCTGACCTCGGCTCGGACAGCCGGCTCCCCGGTGGCGACGCTCTCGCCCCGCTGCCTGTTCCAGCACCACTCTGACCTCGGCTCGGACAGCCGGCTCCCCGGTGGCGACGCCCTCGCCCCGCTGCTGTTCCAGCTCCTTTACGCATTATACGCATTACGTCTGGGTGAGTTTATTTGACTGTCTTGATCATCTCCGTTTTTGTGTGTTTCTTAACACTGAAGATAACCACCTTTTTAATCAGACAGTCACTCACCCAGCGTGTGCCTCTGTTTGTTTTCACTGGGATATTATTTTGGACGTTACATCTCCCACTGTGTGTTTGTTCACACCGAAGATAGTATTCACTTTTGGATTGTTTTTGGAACTTTGCTCTTTGTGTATTTTACACGAAGATAGTTTTTACTTTGATAACTTTTGTATTTGGACTAGTCACCTCTCCTGCATCTGCTCTGTTTTCCCCTTTGTACTTTAACCCTCTCCTCTCTCCCTCTCGGCCGCCGTTACCCACCTCGGAGATCTGCCGAGAGAGTTCTGCAGAGCGGCCCTGATGTTTCCCACCAGTCCTCCCAGTCCTCCCTGTCCCCAGCCCGCCTCCGCGGGCCTCTGTCCCTGTTCTCCCCTTTCTAGTCCTCCTCGTCCCCAGCCCGCCTCCGCGGGCCTCTGTCCCTCTGTCACCAGAACCTGGCCCTCTGTTCCCCAGAACCTGTTCCCTATGTCCCCCAGTACCTGTCCCTCTGTCCCTAGTTCTCCCCTCTCTAGTTCCTCCTAGTCCTCCCGTCCGGTCCTCCTAGTTCCTCCCTGTTTCTTCCAACCTTCCCCTAGCGTTCCCTTAGCCTTCCCTTAGTGTTCCCTTAACCTTCCCCTAGCATTCCCTTAGCCTTCCCTTAGTGTTCCCTTAACCTTCCCCTAGCGTTCCCTTAGCCTGTTCCTTCCCCTCTTGTTATTTCCAGTATTTTGCGTTTCTCCCTTAAAGGGACAGTGCCGGTTTCCCTTTGTTTCAATAAAAGCCTGTTTCTTGGCTTACCCTCATACCTGTCTTGTGTTGTGCGATTGGGGTCGGTTACAAACCATAACAGTACGACCCCACCAAATCGACGACCCCAGCCAGCACAGACGGTGTATGTTGAGTTTGCCTTTTTTTTCTTGTTCCCTCTAGTTCCCCTCTAGCTCCCCTGTTAGCCTGTTAGCTCCCCTGTTAGCCCTGTTGGCTTCCCTGTTAGCCCTGTTTGACCCCCCTGCAGCTTGTTAGGCCTCTACTACCAGCATGGCCCCTGTCTGCTAGCCTTGCCCCGGCTGCTAGCACAGCCTCTATGTTTATGCAGCCCTTGCTGCTGGCATAGGCCCTGTAGCTAGCCTTGCCCTGGCAGCTAACCCAGTCCCTCAGCAGAGCCCCAGTCTGCTAGCTTAGCCCCGGCTGCTAGCACAGCCTCTATGTTTTATGCAGCCCTTGCTGCTGGCATGGTCCCTGTAGCTAGCCATGCCAGGCAGCTAACCCAATTCCCTCTGCATGGCCCCGGTCTGCTAGCTTGGCCCCGGCTGTTAGCACAGCCTCTATGTTAATGCAGCCTTGCAGCTGGCATAGGCCCTGTAGCTAGCCAGGCCCAAGCAGCTAACCCGGTCCCTCTGCATGGCCTCCACTTTTTTGTGTAGCATCTCACACTGCTAGGACTGCCCCTTCAGCTAGCAGGGTCAGTTTTCTCCCACTGCTAGGACTGCCCTTTCAGCTAGCAAGGTCAGTATTCCCACTGCTAGGACTGCCCTTTCAGCTAGCAAGGTCAGTATTCCCACTGCTAGGACTGCCCTTTCAGCTAGCAAGGTCAGTTTCCCCACTGCTAGGACTGCCCTTTCAGCTAGCAAGGTCAGTTTATCTCCCACTGCTAGGACTGCCCTTTCAGCTAGCAAGGTCAGTTTTATCCCCACTGCTAGGACTGCCCTTTCAGCTAGCATGGTCAGTTTATCCCCACTGCTAGGACTGCCCTTTCAGCTAGCAAGGTCAGTTTATCTCCCACTGCTAGGACTGCCCTTTCAGCTAGCAAGGTCAGTTTCTCTCCCACTGCTAGGACTGCCCCTTCAGCTAGCATGGTCAGTTTGCTCCCACTGCTAGGACTGCCTTTTCAGCTAGCAAGGTCAGTTTATCCCACTGCTAGGACTGCCCTTTCAGCTGGCAAGGTCAGTATTCCCACTGCTAGGACTGCCCTTTCAGCTAGCAAGGTCAGTTTATCTCACACAGCTAGGACTGTCCTTCCAGCTAGCTTGTTCTCTCATGCTGGTCCAGCCCTGTCTGCCAGCCTAGCTCCGGCAGCTAGCGCAGCCTCTATGTTAATGTAGCAGTACAGCTGGCATAGGCCCTGTAGCTATCAGTGCCTTGGCAGCTACCCTTTCCCCCTGCTAGCCTAGCTCGGCAGCTAGCGCAGCCTCTATGTTGATGTAACAGTACAGCTAGCATAGGCCCTGTAGCTATCAGTGCCTTGGCAGCTGCCCTTTCCCCCTGCTAGCCTAGCTCGGCAGCTAGCGCAGCCTCTATGTTGATGTAGCAGTACAGCTAGCATAGGCCCTGTAGCTATCAGTGCCCTGGCAGCTACCCTTTCCCTCTGCTAGCCTAGCTCCGGCAGCTTGCGCAGCCTCTATGTTGATGTAGCAGTACAGCTAGCATAGGCCCTGTAGCTATCAGTGCCCTGGCAGCTAACCTTCCCTCTGCTAGTCCTTTTCCCGGTGCTACCATGGTTACCCCTCTGCTCCTCTAGTTACCCCTTGGCTCCTCTGGTTACCCCTCTGCTCCTCTAGTTACCCCTCAGCTCCTCTGGTTACCCCTCAGCTCCTCCAGTTGCCCCTCTGCTACCCTAGTTACCCCTCGGCGACCCTGTTTCTTTTGCTAGCCCCACTCTTGTGGTGGCTTCCCCTGCTGGCTTGGCCAGTACCTTTTGTTTTTGCCTTGTTTTTGCCCCCTGCCACTCTGTCTGTATTTTTTTTGGGTCGCCGGGTGGCTCCCGTTGAGGGGGGGGTACTGTGAGGTTTTGTCCGCTGCTCACCAACTTTCTCTGTTTTCTTTAAGCCTACTGTTTAGGAATTCCCTTCTCACTCACTCTCTCTAGCCCCCACCCTCTCGTTCTTTACTCTCGTTTACTCTCAGTGGCCACACCTGGACTACCTGTCATTATGTGTTTGATTGGTCTGGTGCCGAACTCACACTTTTAGTTCGATTATCAATTACCTCTCGCACCTGTGGTGGCAGGCTAATTAGTTCCCCTGTGGGCTTTAAATACCAGGGCTCTTCCCCTCGTTTCGGCGTGGGGTCGTGTTGTAAACATGCCGTATCATATTCTCAAACATCAAGACTCCTTCGGGAGGTCCTCTGTTCTGCCTATGCTGTTTTGATTCTCCGGCGTAGAGATGTTGCTCCAGCCTTCGCCTGCTGTCGCCGTTGCCTGAGGGGGAGACTGGTCTGCGCTCCCTAGACTTCCACGGGAGGCATCCCAGTGATCCACTTCAGACCCCCACGCAGCTATCGACCTGACGCACATCCAGACCAGCGCGCAGACGCGCATCTTCCAGACCTTCGAGCTTGGCACGCTCCTCCGTACCAGCGCACAGACGCGCATCTTCCAGACCTTCGAGCTTGGCACGCTCCTCCGTACCAGCGCACAGACGCGCATCATCCAGACCTTCGAGCTTGGCACGCTCCTCCGTACCAGCGCACAGACGCGCATCTTCCAGACCTTCGAGCTTGGCACGCTCCTCCGTACCAGCGCACAGACGCGCATCTTCCAGACCTTCGAGCTTGGCACGCTCCTCCGTACCAGCACACAGACGCGCATCTTCCAGACCTTCGAGCTTGGCACGCTCCTCCGTACCAGCGCACAGACGCGCATCATCCAGACCTCCAGACCTCCTTGGAGTGAGCTTGGCACACTCCTCCACGCAGACGCACCCCAGATGCGTCTCTCGGTTCCGGCGCGCACTCCAAGCAGTGGCGCACCACTCTGACCTCGGCTCGGACAGCCGGCTCCCCGGTGGCGACGCTCTCGCCCCGCTGCCTGTTCCAGCACCACTCTGACCTCGGCTCGGACAGCCGGCTCCCCGGTGGCGACGCCCTCGCCCCGCTGCTGTTCCAGCTCCTTTACGCATTATACGCATTACGTCTGGGTGAGTTTATTTGACTGTCTTGATCATCTCCGTTTTCGTGTGTTTCTTAACACTGAAGATAACCACCTTTTTAATCAGACAGTCACTCACCCAGCGTGTGCCTCTGTTTGTTTTCACTGGGATATTATTTTGGACGTTACATCTCCCACTGTGTGTTTGTTCACACCGAAGATAGTATTCACTTTTGGATTGTTTTTGGAACTTTGCTCTTTGTGTATTTTACACGAAGATAGTTTTTACTTTGATAACTTTTGTATTTGGACTAGTCACCTCTCCTGCATCTGCTCTGTTTTCCCCTTTGTACTTTAACCCTCTCCTCTCTCCCTCTCGGCCGCCGTTACCCACCTCGGAGATCTGCCGAGAGAGTTCTGCAGAGCGGCCCTGATGTTTCCCACCAGTCCTCCCAGTCCTCCCTGTCCCCAGCCCGCCTCCGCGGGCCTCTGTCCCTGTTCTCCCCTTTCTAGTCCTCCTCGTC